>NW_028261382.1:4372249-4442249 GCF_051295495.1 Thamnophis sirtalis
TTTCCTTGATTAGTTTCCATCCATTGTTTCTTGTTCTGCCTTCTGGGACTTTGGAGAATAATTTGACCCCCTCTTCTTTGGGGCAGCCCCTCCAATATTGGAAGACGGCTATCACGACTCCCCTTGGTCCTCCTGGTCATTAAATTTAGACACCCCCCAATTCCTGCAACCGTTCTTCGTATATTTTAGCCTCCAGTCCCCTAATCATCCTTGTTGCTCTTCTCTGCCCTCTTTGAAGCTGCAATGCACCTCTTGCAACGCAAGATCCTTGCGAATGTGTCGCGGATGCTGAATCCAGGATCCCCTGGGCTGAGATTCTTGGCGGTCTTCACGCAGCTTCCGCCCGTTCCTTGCAGCAAACGGCTCGCGGCTCTGGCTTCCTGCGGATCTCCCTCTCTCGGGGCTTCTCCCCCCCTCCCCCCTCCCCCTTTTTCTCTCTGAGATCCGCAGGAGCAGACCGTGAATGCAGGTTCTCCAGTTGTGTGTGTGTGTGTGTGATGGTGGGGCTCTCGCCGCTGATGCGTTTGGTCTCTCCTGGTTACGTAAGCAAGATGCATCTTAGCCTCTGCTCCAGTCTTGTAAGTCCGGCGTTTTATCCTCTCTCCTTTTTAAATATATATATATATTGGTCTCTTTTCGCGTTTGGTTGAAGTGGCGAGGCTGGGCCTAAAAGCCCAGAGCTTGGGAATACACACACAGCCCCCCTGCCCCAAATCCACATGCAGAGATCAAACCTTGGATCCGGAATTTGGTCCTTAACCGACTTACGGAGAAGATTCACGTGGCCTCATCTCTCTCTCTCTATATATATCCCTCTGTCTGTCATCTATCTATCTATTTTATCTATTTATCTCAAATAGAGATAAATTTATTTATCTCTATCTATCTATCATCTATCTATCATCTCTATCTGTCATCTATTTATCTATCTATTTATTTATTTATTCATCTATTTATCTCTGTTTATCATCTATCATCTCTATTTATTTATCTATTTATTTATCTCTATTTTTCTATTTGTCTCTGTCATCTGTCATCTCTATGTCATCTATTTATTTATCTATTATCTATCCATTTATTTATCTATTTATTTATCTATTTATCTCAAACAGAGATAAATTTATTTATCTGTCTATCATCTAGCTATCATCTCTATCTGTCATCTATTTATCTATTTATTTATTTATTCATCTATATCTCTGTCTATCATCTATCATCTCTCTATTTATTTATCTATTTATTTATCTCTATTTTTCTATTTATCTCTGTCTATCATCTCTATATCATCTATTTATTTATCTATTATCTATCCATTTATTTATCTATTTATTTATCTATTTATCTCTGTCTATCATCTCTATCATCTATTTATCTATTTATTTATCTATTTATTTATTTACTCTATCTACCTATCATCTCTGTCTATCTACCTGTCTGTCTGTCTATCTATCTCTATCTATCTATCTATCTATCTATCTATCTATCTATCTATCTATCTATCTATCTATCTATCTATCATCTATCTATCTATCTATCTATCATCTATCTATCTATCTATCTATTTATCTATCTATCTCTATCATCTATCTTATCTCTCTCTCTATCTCTCTATCTCTATCTCTACCTCTCTTTCTCTTTCTCTCTTTCTCTCTTTCTTTCTTTCTCTCTTTCTTTCTCTCTCTCCCTTTGCTTTAGGGGCCGGCCTCTGTTGGGAATGGGGGGGTGCTGGTGGTGGTAGAAACACAGAAATATCGATGCCTAATAATCAGGCAAGCTGCTGAAATCTTGATCAAGCCTCGGATGTTTTGCGCGAGAGAAGACCTCGTTTTCGTCTCGTCCGGGACGAGCTCCGGATTGCAGAATAGGCAGATGTGATGGGGGGGGGGGAGGTCTCGGCATGGGGCGGGCTGCCTTGGGAGGGGAGGGGGAGAGGTAGGTAAGTAGGCAAGGGTTCCCCCCCCCCCAGTTTTCTTTGGCTTTGCAACAACCTTGACCGATGATGAACGGTAGACGGGAAGGAGTTAATTCGCCAACGGCAGGTTCGAGGGTGTGTGAATGGGACAGGTTGATCCCAGGAACACCCCCCCCCCTAGATCAAGACCTGTAAGCAAGAAATGCAGAATTGAGCTCTTATTTTTTTCCCCCTCCTTCTTCTTTTAAATCCTTGCCTGGAGGGAGAGTGTGTTGTCGGTGCCTTTCCATTTGCAAGGAGGCCTTTTTGCATTTTGAAGCTCCTGCGTTTTAATTTCCTCTCTCTTCGTTTTTTCTTTTCTTTTTCATGGGCTGAAGGATCCTGGCTGTGTCTGTAAGATTGGGAACACTTAGGGTTTTCTGGAATACTCTCTGTCTGTCGTCAGCACCCACCAGCCGGATCCATTAGCTGCCTGGCAAGAGAGAGAAGAGAGACTCTCTACCCAGCTGTAGCTAAAACCATGATTCATTTTTATTTTGAAGACTTCAGAATGAATCCACGGGGGAGATTAGGGCAAACGAACCTCAAGATGGCTTAGGATAGGGTTTCTCAACTTTGGCACACTTGGAAGATGTCCGGACTTCAACTCCCAGAATTCCCCAGCCAGCTGGCTGGGGAATTCTGGGAGTTGAAGTCCAGACATCTTCCAAGTGTGCCAAGGTTGAGAAACACTGGCTTAGGACTGATGCATGTTTGTTTCTTTGTTTCCTGCCTTTTTTAATTTTTAACGAATAGCTCAAGATGGCAGACATGCTCCTCCCTCCTCCTATTTCGCCCCCCCCCCCCAGCAACAACCCTGTGAGGTCGGCAGGGCTGAGAGAGAGAGGGGGGGAGGGAGGGAGGGAGAGAGACTGGCCCAAAGTTACAGCCGGCTTTCGCACATAAGGCAGGACTAGAACTCCCTGTCTCCTGGTGATAGGCCCAGAGTTACCCAGCCAGCTTTCATGCCTAAAGTGGGACTAGAACTCCCAGACTCCTGGTGATTAGCCAAAGTCACCCAGGTGGCTTTCATGCCTAAAGTGGGACTAGAACTCCCAGTCTCCTGGTGATTGGCCCAAACTCACGCAGCCAGCTTTCATGCCTAAGGCAGGACTAGAACTCACAATCTCCTGGTGATTGGTCCAAAGTCACCCAGCTGGTTTTCATGTGTAAGAGCGGACTAGAATTCACAGTCTCCTGGTGATTGGCCCAAAGTCACCCAGCCATCTTTCATGCCTAAGGCGGGACTAGAACTCCCAGTCTCCTGGTGATTGGCCCAAACTCACCCAGCCATCTTTCATGCCTAAGGCGGGACTAGAACTCCCAGTCTCCTGGTGATTGGCCCAAACTCACCCAGCCAGCTTTCATGCCTAAGGCGGGACTAGAACTCCCAGTCTCCTGGTGATTGGCCCAAACTCACCCAGCCATCTTTCATGCCTAAGGCGGGACTAGAACTCCCAGTCTCCTGGTGATTGGCCCAAACTCACCCAGCCAGCTTTCATGCCTAAGGCGGGACTAGAACTCCCAGTCTCCTGGTGATTGGCCCAAACTCACCCAGCCATCTTTCATGCCTAAAGCGGGACTAGAACTCCCAGTCTCCTGGTGATTGACCCAAACTCACCCAGCCATCTTTCATGCCTAAGGCGGGACTAGAACTCCCAGTCTCCTGGTGATTGTCCCAAACTCACCCAGCCAGCTTTCATGCCTAAGGTGGGACCAGCGCCCACGTAAGGTGCATTTCAGGGGCAACAATGTCAGTGGAATGATTATATTCGGATTTTTAAAATCTGTGGCAACAGAGGTGGGAAGCATCCCCAGGCGAATACACCCCCCCGCTTTTCTCACCCCCCAAAACCAAACCAATGCAAACCTCCCCCCCCCCACTCCCACATGACTGCACCTGACCTGTGTTGCGTCCCCTTGAGCCCAAAGAGAAAATGGTTTCAGGGCTGTGTGTGTGTGTCTGTGTGTGAAACAATCCTCCTTCAAATGCCTTTCCTTGCTCAAATGGCATCGCAGCTCCCAAAGGCCAGGCCGGGGGGTGGGGTGGGTGGGGGGGCATGCAAAAGAGGGGCTGACTCTGCAAACGATTGGGAGCGAAGGGCCCTTTCCTGCAGCTGCTGGCTTTGCATTTCCAGCTCTCGAGGCGAGGCTGGAAACCACATTCAAAAGTGGTGGTGGTGGAAAGGCCCGGCCGGATGCTCTTCTCCGTCTCTCTTCAACACAACAGTTGGCTTCTTTCCTTTGATCAGAAAAGGAAAGAGAAGTAAAAACCTTTCCTAGCTGAAAAATCAAGTTTTGCAAACCTTCAAATCTCTCTCTCTCTGCCTCTTTCTCTCTTTCTTTCTTTCTTTCTTTCTTTCTTTCTTTCTTTCTTTCTTTCTTTCTCTCTCCCTCTGTCTCCCTCCCTCTTTCCCTCTCTCTCCCTCTCTCTCCCTCTCTCCCTCCCTCCCTCTCTTTCCCCTCTCTCTCCCTCTTTCTCCCTCTCTCCCTCCCGCTCTCGCCTTCCCTCCCTCTCTATCCCTCTCTCCATCCCTCCCTCTCCCTCTCTGTCTCTCTCTGCCTCTCTCTCCTTCCCTCCCCCTCTCTCTCCCTCCATCTCTCTCCCTCTCTCTCTCCTTCCCTCTCTTTCCCCCTCTCTCTCCCTCTCTCTCCCTCCCGCTCTCTCCCTCCCGCCCTCCCTCTCTCTATCCCTCTCTCCCTCTCTCTTTCCCTCCCTCCCTCTCTCTCTCCCTCTCCCTCCCTCCCCCTCTCTCTCCCTCCCTCTCCCTCCCTTTCTCCCTCCCTCTCTTTCCCCCTCTCTCTCCCTCTCTCTCCCTCTCTCTCTCCCGCTCTCGCCCTCCCGCCCTCCCTCTCTCTCTATCCCTCTCTCCATCCCTCCTTCTCTCTCCCTCTCTCTCCCTCTCTCTCTCCCTCTCTCCATCCCTCCCTGTCTCTCTCCCTCTCTCTCCCCTCTCCCTCTCCCTCTCTCCCTCTCTCTCTGCCTCCCTCTCTCTCTCCCTCTCCTTCCCTCTTCCTTGCTCTCTATTCAACTTGTATTTTACAAAAACACCAAGCCCAGATTAGAGGACAGGGTTGTCCTCGTTTTACGACCGCAGTCAGGTCCGGAATTTAGACCCCGAATTTGAACAATGGATGGAAACTAATCAAAGAGAGGAAGCTTCCTAACAGCGAGGACACCTGACCAGTGGAACAGCTTGCCACCAGGCGTCGTGGGTGCTCCATGACTGGAGGCTTTCGAGAAGAGGATTGGGACAAGCCACTGAAATCCGTCTTGAGTCTCCTGCTTGAGCAGGGGGTTGGGCTAGAAGACCTCCAAGGTCCCTTCCAGCTCTTTTCTGATGGATTGATTGATTAGGACTGGGGTGCCTCGGAAGAGGGCCTCCGGAGTCAAGGAATTCTGCATCTTCTGTTTTTCCATTTCTGCCACCCCATCCCTCCATGCCAATCCAAAGTCTCTCCACCCCGCCATCATTTTCTCTCCCCCCCCTCCATCCTTAGAAGGGCTTGAATGCATCAGCCGCGAGAGAGTTTAATGGAAGTCTTATTTCCTTGCCTGCTGAATGCCAAGCGTGGGAAGGGAGCGTTTGGCTAAGTACTTGAGGTGTAAAGTTCGGGGCGCGCTCGCAGCAGCCGGGGCGGAAGGCCGGCTGTGCCCCGGTGGGCGCGAGGCGGCAGCTGCGCTTCTGTGCTTCTGTGTGTGAGCCGCGTGTGGCCGAGGGGAGAGTGGGCGAGGGCTTTCTTCCAGGGCCCGAGGAGCACCCTGGGACCTAGTCTCTGCGGAGCTGCTGCGTGGGCGCAGGGCTTGGCACTGCCCGGATGGCAAGAGGCGATTGGAGCTAAATCCCGAAGGGCTGGGCTCTTCGGGAAAAGGCTCCGTGGGGGGGAAATGCGCTTGAGAGTTTGCATGTGGTCCAGCTCCTCCCTTCCCCCTCCTTTCTTTCCCCCTTCCCTCCCTCTTCCATTCTTCCTTCTTTCCTAGCCTATCACCTTTGTCTTCTTTCTTTCTTTCTTTCTTTCTTTCTTTCTTTCTTTCTTTCTGTCTCTTTCTTTTGCTTTCTTTCTTTCTTCCCTCTCTTCCTCTTTCCTTTCCTTTCTTCCAACCCTCCCTCCATCTCCCTTCTTTCCTTCCCTTCTTTCTTCCCTCCCTCTTCCTTTCTTCCTACCTTCCTACCGTCTCTGTCTTCTTCCTTCCTTCCTTCCTTCCTTCCTTCTCCTACCCTCCCTCCCTCCCTCCCTCCCTCCCTCTTCCATTCTTCCTACTTTCCTAGCCTGTCGTTTTTGTCTTTCTTTCTTTCTGTCTCTGTCTGTCTGTCTTCCTTTTTCTTTCTTTCTCTTTTTCTTTCTTTCTGTCTGTTTGTCTGTCTTTCTCTTTCTTTCTTTCTTTCTTTCTTTCTTTCTTTCTTTCTTTCTGGCTCTCTCTCTCTCTGTCTTTTTCTTTCTGTCTTTCTTTCTTCCCTCCCTTCCTCTTTTCTTTCCTTTCTTCCAACCCTCCCTCCAACTCCCTTCTTTCCTTTCCTTTCTTCCAACCCTCTCCATCTCCCTTCTTTCCTTTCCTTTTCCTCCCTCCCTCTTCCTTTCTTCCTACCTTCCTATCCTCTCTGTCTCCTTCCTTCATTCCTTCTCCTTCCCTCCCTCCCTCTTCCATTCTTCCTACTTTCCTAGCCTGTTGCCTTTTGTCTGTCTGTCTTTCTTTCTTTCTTTCTTTCTTTTTCTGTCTGTCTTCTTTCCTTCCTTCCCTCCCTTGCTTTTTCCTTTCTTCCCTCATCTCCTTCCATCTCCCTTCTTTTCTTCCCTCCCTCCCTCTCTCTTCCTACCTTCCTACCCTCTCTGTACTTCCTTCCTTCCTTCCTTCTCCTTCCCTCCTTCCCTCTTCCATTCTTCCTACTTCCTAGCCTGTTGCCTTTGTCTTCTTTCTTTCTGTCTGTCTGTCTTTCTTTCTTTCTGTCTGTCTTTCTTTCCTCCCTTCCTCTTTCCTTTCTTCCAACCCTCCCTCCATCTCCCTTCTTTTCTTTCCTTCTTTCCTCCCTCCCTCCCTCTTCCTTTCTTCCTACCTTCCTACCCTCTCTGTCTCCTTCCTTCCTTCCTACTATCCATCCATCCATCCATCCATCCATCCATCCTTCTGTCCCTGGATACAAAACATAACAATTGGTTATTAGTTAGAAATCTGTAGCTAAACCAGGCGTATCTGTTTCTTTTATTTCCTTGCCTGCTGCTCCCTTCTCCGTCCTAGCGATGCTACCTCCTATGCATTGTTTTTCCTTTGGTGCTTTCACTCTGCTTGGCCAGGAAACCTCAAGTCTGTGCGGCTGCCAGTCTGAAATATAAAAGAGCTTTACGTTTAGCTCAAGAGCCGTTCTTCTCCTTTCCCGCTTGCCCTCGACATTACGACCCAAACGAGGAAGGAGCCTCTTCTGCTCGGCCTTTATTGATTCTCTTTTATCACTGTGGTTCAAAAGGGCCAGGCTGAAGTAGCTACGCGGCCAGGATTCAGGGGCAACGCAACAGATGAGCATTAAAATATTAATTTGCTTAACGATTTCACGTCAGTTCTGTTCTCTCTCTTTTTTTTTTGAGTGAGTCATTGTTTCTCCAACTGCTTCACCTGGCGGAGAGATCCATAAAATAAAAGACTGCAATGCCATTGTGCTGTGCCGAGAATGCTTGGGAATGGCCCCTCCGAAGCACCTGGGGCACGGGGAATTCTGGGAAATGAAGTCCGCCCGTCTTAAAGTTGCATAGATGGCAATTGAGATCCTAAAAAAAAATTAGCTTGTATGTATCCGAACGTACAACCTAAATGCCGGAGATGTGATTGTGCTGATGCTACGCATTATCATATATGGTGGACTTGTAAAAAAAGGTCAAAGCGTTTTGGATAAAAATATGGTGGATTATGCAAAATAGTCTTTTTTTTTTTTAATTGAAAATTTTAGAAAAAAAAACTTTTACAAATGTTTACCTCCCCCCCTGCCCTCCCCTCCCGAACCTTCCCCCCCTCCCCCGACTTCCCAGAACCAATACAGGGTATAAATCTTTAACAAAGATGTCCTAAAATACACTTAAAAAAAGTTAGTATCATCTTTCATTTGAGCTTTAACTCCTCTTTGCTAGGCTAGCTCTAAACACATTATATCATTCCTTGTTTCTTCAGTCATAAACTATCTGGAATTTCTTGGTCCCATATTTATTTTGAATATAGTCAATCCATCTTCTCCACTCCAGTTTATATCTCTCATTGGAGTGGTCCTTGAGATATGCTGATATTTTAGCCAGCTCTGCTAGGTTTGTTACTTTAGAAGTAGCAAAATATTCTTAAAAAGAGGATAAAGTTTACTCCTCAGTTGTTCTTGTTAGGTATAATCACAGACTATAGCAATAGCAATAGCAGTTAGACTTATATACCGCTTCATAGGGCTTTCAGCCCTCTCTAAGCGGTTTACAGAGTCAGCGTATTGCCCCCAACAACAATCCGGGTCCTCATTTCACCCACCTCGGAAGGATGGAAGGCTGAGTCAACCCTGAGCCGGTGAGATTTCAACAGCCGAACTGCAGAACTGCAGTCAGCTGAAGTAGCCTGCAGTGCTGCATTTAACCACTGCGCCACCTCGGCTCCTAGACTGTTATAGAGACTAATTTGATTTTGAACTTAACAACGGCAGCAAGATTGTTGGTGGCGCAGTACTGGAAGAAGGAAGATTTGCCTCCTATTCAAGAACGGACGTTAAAAGTCACAAACTTAGCAGAGATGGCTAAAATATCAGCATATCTTAAGGACCATTCAGGTTGAAGGGTGGACTTCAACTCCCAGGATTCTTCAGCCAGGATGGATAATTGAATTTAGATTGGCTAAGAGGGTTTTGAGGGACGCGGTGGCTCAGTGGCTAAGATGCTGAGCTTGTCGATCAGAAAGGTTGGCAGTTTGACGGTTCGAATCCCTAGCGCCACTGCGTAACGGAGTGAGCTCCCGTGTCTTGTCCCAGCTTCTGCCAACCTAGCAGTTCGAAAGCAGGTACAAAATGCAAGTAGAAAAATAGGAACCACTTTTGGTGGGAAGGGAACAGCGTTCCGTGCGCCTTCTGGGGTGTTGAGTCATGCCGGCCACATGACCACGGAGACGTCTTCGGACAGCGCTGGCTCTTCGGCTTTGAAACGGAGATGAGCACCACCCCCTAGAGTCGGGAACGACTAGCACAGATGTCCGAGGGGAAGCTTTACCTTTAAGAAGATTTTGGGACGATTCTCTCCAAGGGAGTCAATCAAGGCTCTGCCTCCCCCCATCCCTGGACCCACTTCAAGCATCTGCTGGCATTTCTGCTGAGCTTTCCATGGCCACCTACGCCTTTTTGTCCCCGAGCTGAGATGGGTGACCTCATCCATCTGCACGGCTCTCTGGACAAAGCCGGGCTTTGTTTACGGGCCGATACAGGAGAACCTGCGGTCTTCATCAGTGGGCTTGACGAGCCTCTGCAGCCTTTCATAAGGATTGCTCTGCTCTTTTAAGATTAGGCTGCAAGCTTCCAAACACCCACTAGATGTCAGCAAGGAGACCCCCCCCAAAATGCCAGTGTTTCGCTGCCATCGCCATCTAGTGGCAGTTGTGTTACTTACAGCTGATTTATAGCATGGCAGTTGAGATTTTTTTTTTTTTTTTTACAGTTTTGATAAAGGCAATAATTAGCCATCCTTTTGGGCTGTTTTTAAAAAAATCAATCAGAATAGAGCTGGAAGGGAACTTGGAGAGATGATAGATGGAAGGGTGGATGGATGGATAGATGGATGGATGGTATAGATGACAGAAGGAAGGGTGGATGGATGGGGAGAGAGATATAGAAGGTGGATGGATGAATAGATGGATGGATGGTATAGATGATAGAAGAAAGGGTGGATTGATGGGGAGGGAGGAGATATAGAAGATGGATGGATAGATGGATGAATAGATGGATGGTATAGATGATAGAAGGAAGGGTGGATGGATGGGGAGGAAGATATAGAAGGTGGATGGATGGATGAATAGATGGATGAATAGATGGATGGATGGTATAGATGATAGAAGGAAGGGTGGATGGATGGTGATGGATGGTGATATAGATGATGGATGGATGGATGGATGGATGGATAGATGAATAGATGGATGGATGTTATAGATGATAGAAGGGAGGGTGGATGGATGGGGAGGGAGATATAGAAGGTGGATGGATGAATATATGGATGGATGGTATAGATGATAGAAGGAAGGGTGGATGGATGGGGATGGATGGATGGAGATATAGATGATGGATGGATGGATGGTATAGATGATAGAAGGAAGGGTGGATGGATGGGGAGGGATGGAGATATAGATGATAGATGGATGGATGGATGGATGGATGGATGATAGATGAATAGATGGATGGATGTTATAGATGATAGAAGAGAGGGTGGATGGATGGGGATGGATGGATATATAGAAGATGGATGGATAGATGAATAGATGGATGGATGGTATAGATGATAGAAGGAAGGTGAATGGATGGGGATGGATGGAGATATAGATGATGGATGGATGGATGGATAGATGAATAGATGGATGGATGTTATAGATGATAGAAGGAAGGGTGGATGGATGGATGGATGGGGAGGGAGGGAGATATAGAAGATGGAGGGATGCTTTGCCCCACATTGCTTCCCCATAGCAAGGCCTGTGGGCTTATCCCAGGTCTCTCTGCCACCCACTTCTGCCTTTAGCCCAGCCAAGCTTTCTGCTGTGAGTCCAGCCCTGGTTCTTACAAGCAGCAGCTGCTGGGCCTTTGCTGTGAGATCGGAATTAGGAGTTGCTAAACTTAGCTCCGGCAGGGCAAAAGTTGCATCCCTGGGGAGCTGTGGGGAAAGTGGGGAGGGCGGCCCACTTCCTGGGGCTGCCTTGGGGCAGCCAAGGGTTGAGCACCGGAAGGAAGGGGGCAAGGCAAGCGTGGCGGAGGCCTCTCCCAGCTCTGCCATTGCTCGGCTTCCCAGCCTGGGCAACTGGGTGGACTTCAACTCCCAGAATTCCCCAGCCGGCAGGACATTGCTGTCGGTGGCCTTTCCAGCTGGTTCCCGACCAGCGAAGTCAATGAGAGAAGCGGAATTCATTTAACGCCAATTTGATTCACTTAACGGCGGCTTAGGAAAGTCCCTTAATCACTATACCCAACTGGCACGGGGCCTGCTATGCCCACAGTGGATATCTTCCTTAAAGAAGAGCGGAGAATTTCCATTTATTTTGCCTGATCTTCTGACTGTCACTGTAGCAACAATTCGTATAGAATAGAATAGAATAGAATAGAATA
Organism: Thamnophis sirtalis; assembly: GCF_051295495.1. Taxonomy (NCBI): domain Eukaryota; kingdom Metazoa; phylum Chordata; class Lepidosauria; order Squamata; family Natricidae; genus Thamnophis; species Thamnophis sirtalis. The sequence continues at coordinate 4,383,512 of NW_028261382.1, forward strand.
GAATAGAATAGAATAGAGAATGGAATGGAATAGGAGGAGTATAGAATAGAAAATAGAATATAGAATGTAGAATATAGAATATAGAATATAGAATATAGAATATGAATATAGAATATAGAATATAGAATATAGAATATAGAATATAGAATATAGAATATAGAATATAGAATAGAATAGAATATAGAATAGAATAGAAAATAGAATAGAATAGAATATAGAATAGAAAATAGAATGCAGAATAGAATAGAAAATAAAATAGAATAGAATATAGAATAGAATAGAAAATAAAATAGAATATAGAATAGAATTGAATAGAAAATAGAATAGGATAGAATATAGAATAGAATATAGAATATAATATAGAATAGAATATAGAATAGAATAGAAAATAGAATAGAAAATAAAATAGAATAGAATATAGAATAGAATAGAAAATAAAATAGAATATAGAATAGAATTGAATAGAAAATAGAATAGGATAGAATGTAGAATAGAATATAGAATAGAAAATAGAATAGAATATAGAATAGCAAATAAAATAGAATAGAATATAGAATAAAATAGAATAGAAAATAAAATAGAATAGAAAATAGAGTAGAATAACAGAGTTGGAGGGGACCTTGGAGGTCTTCTAGTCCAACCCCCTGCCTAGGCAGGGAACCCTAAGCCAGTTCAGAAAAAATGGTTGCCCAACATCTTCTTAAAGACTTCCAGTGTTGGAGCATTCACAACACTGTTTAATACCATCCCAAGTGCAACGGCACTGAAAAATGCAACTTACGACCGTTTTTCGCTTTCGCGCTTGTGACCGTTGCAGCCTCCCTGGGGGGAAAATTCGGACGCTTGGCAACTGGTTTCATAGTTATGACGGTCACAGTGTCTCAGGGCCACGTCATCCTCTTTGGTGACCGTCTGACCAGCAGAGTCCAGGGGGGGGACCCAGATTCACTTAACGACCGTCTTAGTAACTTAACCACCGCCGGGATTCACTTAGCCACTGTGGTCAGCAAGCTCGTAAAATGGGGCGGCGAAACCTCGCTGAACGATGTCTTGCTTAGCCACAGAGAGAGGTTGGGCGGCATGGTGTTCGTAAGTCGAGGACAATCTGAAACTGGGCCCCTTCGCCCAAAGAGGCGCCGTGGACCCAAAATGGGTTTTCAGCCTTTGAAGCGGCGAAGAATATTTGTAAAGGGGAATATTTTGCTTTTGAGGTCTCGCATGTTTATTCCTCTCCCGCTGACCACAGAGAGTGTGGCGGGAGGGTCCAGTCGAAGCCGCTTTTTCGTGGCCTCCTGACCTCCGTGGACAGCAGGCATTCGTGGGAACTGGCTTGCCTGCGTTTGAATTTACAGCAAAGGTTTCTCAACCTGTTAGTTGCCTGCCCTAGATATATATATACCGTATATTTATATTTATATATTGCAAGGAGAGGCACTTTTGGCGGAATATCCATACTGTGGCAGGTTCGTTCAATAGCAATCACTCTCCTCTGGTTTTTGACCCCCTCACCCCACCCCAGATCAATGGCACACTAATGGATGCGTCACTTCTCTGGATGCTTTCAAATTAAAATGCATGTTGAAGGATGCTTGGAAAGGATTCTTAAGAAAGTGGGAGGGAGGGAGGGAGGGAGGAAGAGGTGATAGGAAGGGAGGAAGGAAGGAAGAGGGGGGGAAAGAGGAAGAAAGAAAGGAAGAGGGAGGGAGGGAAGAAAGAAGGAAGGAAGACATGAGAGGAAGAGAGGAAGAAAGGAAGCGGGAGGAAAGAAGGAAGGAAGACAGAGATTATAGGAAGGGAGGAAGAGGGAGGGAGGAAAAAGGAAGGAAGGGGGAGGGAGGGAAGAAGGAAGGAAGACATGAGAGGAAGAGAGGAAGAAAGAAGCAGGAGGAAAGAAGGAAGGAAAACATGATAGGGAGGAAGAAAGAAAGAGGAAGAGGGAGGAAGGCAGGCAGGAAGGAAGAGAGATGATAGGAAGGAGGAAAAAAGGAAGAGGGAGGGAGGAAGAAAGAAAGGAAAAAGTAGGAAGGCAGGAAGGAAGGAGACAGATGATAGGAAGGGAGGAAGGAAAGAGGGAGGAAGGAAGGAAAGAAGGATGAGGAAGGAATAAAAGGGAGGAAGAAAGAAAGAGGGAGGGAGGAAGACAGAGATGATAGGAAGGGAGGAAGGAAGGATGAGAAAGGAAGAAAGAAAGCAAGAGAGGGAGGAAGGAAGGAAGAAGGAAGGAGAAGGAATAAGGGAGGGAGGAAGAAGAAAGGAAGAGGGAGGGAGAAAGAAAGAAGTAGGAAGGAAGGCAGGAAGGAAGACAGAGATGATAGGAAGGGAGGAAGGAAGGAAAGAAGGAAGGAAGGATGAAAAAGGAATAAAGGGGAGGGAGGAAGGAAGGAAGGAAGGAAGAGGGAGGAAGGAAGACAGAGATGGTAGGAAGGGAGGAAGAAAGGAAGAGGAAGGAAGGAAGATGAGAAAGGGACAGAGAAGGGAGGAAAATATGCATGTTTGGCCAAATTCTCTTTCTCTCCTTTTGGGCATCTCCACCAGGTGATGGAAGGTGCCTGGTTCTGCAGAATTTGATCTTGAAAGATCTTTCTCTTTTAGGTCTCATGGTACCAAGTGACGTGTCCTCCTTATGAGAATCAGTCCCCGGAAGCGCCCGAGAAAATGTCAGGAATGCAGGTAAGAAACAAGACAAGAGAGAAAGAGAAACGACGTTTGTTTTTGATTTCGGTTTCACACGTTCACACAATTTTGGGTGCACGGAGTGGGGAGAAAGGATTTTTCCTGGACATTTTTTAAAAATAATTCCCAATCATTTGACGTCCACGTTCTCTGGGATCCTGTCCAATTTGACCATAGTTGGTTGAAACGCAGTTAGTATGTGGGTTGTCCTTGACTTACCCATTTAGTGACCATTTATTGTCCGTTCGAAGTTACAACGGCCTTGAAAAAAGCGACCGTTTGCGACAGCATCCCCGTGTCGTGTGATTAAAATCGGAATGCTTGGCAGCTGCTTCGTATTTACGACGGCCGCAGTGTCCCGTGGTCCTCTTTTGGCGACCTCCCGACGAGCAAAGTCAACGGGGAAGCCAAATTCACTTAAACGACCGTGTGACTAACTTAACAACCGCAGCGCTTCCCTTAACAACGGTTGGCCACAATGGTGGTAAAAGGGACGCAAAGCTCGCTTAACAAATGTCTCGCTTAGCAACATACCTTTGGGGAGAAATTGGGGTCATAAATCCAGGATTCTCTGTATTTCCCCCCCAATTTTTTAGTGCTGGTTTTTCTAGTGGGGTATTGTTGTTGTTTTATTTAATTAAAGTTTTTTTAATTAGGTAAACATTACAAACATTGGACATAGTGCGACATTTCTGGCATAAACATTTCCATATAGTGATTGGATCTTACAATAATTACATTTTATATCCATTACATAGGAATTGTAATGTCAGATTACCTGTCCGTTGATCCTTTCTTTTATATAATTACTAACCATACCTATACAAATCCAGTTCCTACCTATCACACCTTCATAATACCATATTTTCCCATTCTTAATTTGTCTGTATTTTTCTGTCCTGGTCTTTTTTCCCTCTCCTTTCTAACCATCTGTTTATTAAATTAAACTGTTTATTAAATTTATAGGCCGCCCAATCCCGAAGACTCCGGGCGGCTTACAGCAACAAAAATTAAAAGAAATTTAAAAAACAGATAAAACACGACAAATTTTAAAAGACACAACATGCACCCAATCTAAGCGGGGCTGGACCTCAATCCAGAGGTCAACAGCCCCAGGCCTGCCAGAATAGCCAGGTCTTAATAGCTTTTCGGAAGGCCATGAGAGTGGGGAGGGTCCGGATCTCTGGGGGTAGCTCATTCCATAGGGCCGGAGTGGCAACAGAGAAGGCCCTGCTCCGAGGCGTCGCCAGCCGGCATTGTCCAGCTGAAGGCACCCGGAGAAGACCCATCGATACTATTTGTCCCAGATTTCGTGATATTCCGTCTCCCCCTCTAGAGTCTGTCCATCTCTGCGCCCGTCAGTATCTTATTTATTATTTCTTGTTCTTTTATTTTTCCATTGTTGTGCAAAAACTTGCCGCCGTTAAAATAGGCAGCATTAAATATAGTCCACCTTTGGCATATATTTTTTTTCCCCTCTGGTAAAAATAATCCTGGCCTCAACTCCCATCCTTTGATTTAGCATCTCTTCCAAATTCCTTCTTATCTGGTGCCAACAAGCCTTTAGCTTTCATGCACTCCCACCACATATGATAGAAGGTTCCCTAGTGCAGGTATCACATTTCCAGCATCGTGGCGATTAAGTTTTTGTTAATTTTCACCCACGTTTTCAGGGCTGGCTTTTCTAAAGGGGTGTTTTTATGGCATCCGGTCATTGGATAAGTGCTTTTTTCTGATCTTGGTAGGCTGTTTTGATGCCCGTGTGTTTGTGCCTCCAGGGAAGATTTTACATGGCTGACTTGTTCTTTTTTTAAAAAGAAAGATACGGAAGGCGGGTTATTTTAATAAAGCCAAAAATAAAAGAAAAAGGGGAAGGAACTATAGCTTGGTGAGAGAGATCACGTGATTTCCTTGCTAGACAAGTCGGAGTCCCCCCAGTTTAAAAATATAGGTGTAATCAAGTGCCAAGTAGCAAAAACTGTCTCCCACTTTGGCGACTTGAAAACTTTCGATTCCCAGAATTCCCCAGCGCGAGCGTGGCTGACAGAGGAATTCTGGGAGTTAGCAATAGCAATAGCAGTTAGACTTATATACCGCTTCATAGGGCTTTCAGCCCTCTCTAAACGGTTTACAGAGTCAGCATATTGCCCCCAACAACAATCCGGGTCCTCATTTTACCCACCTCGGAAGGATGGAAGGCTGATGGGAGTTGAAGTCCACCCACCTTTTAAGTGGCCGAGCTTGGAAAAATACCGTGAATATGGCTCGTCTTTGATTTACGACCGCCCTTCAGCCCAAAATTACAGTCATAAATCGTGGCCGTTGTTAAACAGGTCACCCTAGGATGACGCTCGTTTCAATGACGCTCGTTTTTTGGTGACAGTCATTAAGTGAACCCCCGATACCAAATGGATGGTTTTTCCCCCCAAAAAAACACCCCCACCGGAAGTTGAGGTGGCAAATTAGTCTCAAATTGGGGCCGCGCGCGATGGCCGGGTGCCGCGAACATTTCTAAATGCGATCAGGTTGCCGAGCCCGCCAAATAGGATCACGTGACCACAAAGAGGAGGGGGAATGATGATGATGACGACGGGTGACGGTTGGACCCCCAACCCGGATCCTAAGTCGTTCTGCAGAGATCCATCGTGAGTTCGAACGGTCGCTAAGCACAGCACCGTAAGTCGAGGACTTCCTGGCTAGAGAGCTTCGGATGCAGGTTTTTTTTAAATGCTTTATCTTGACGTCGGAGCCAAATGTTTTAACAAATGTCCTCCTTCTTTCCTAAAAGGCTGTCTGGGCTTCCGGCACAGAATGTATCGCCAAATATAATTTCCACGGCACAGCGGATCAAGATCTCCCCTTCAGCAAAGGAGACGTCCTCACCATCATCTCGGTCACCAAGGTAACCGGCCTCTCTCTCCGGCGCCGGGCAACAGCCGTGTGCCCACGGACGCCTGCGGTGACGGGCAGGCTGATAATGGGAGAGTGCAGCAAGGGCCCTGGGGAGGCTGAGCCGGGGGTTGCTTGCTGGCTTCCGGATGCTGAATTTGGTTCCGGAGGCCTTTTGGGGTTTGCACTGGGGTGCCCTGACGTGCATTGGGTGCCTGCCCCAAAGGGCCACGGGGGGCTTAGGAGGTCATTGGGCCAAAGACACGACTTGTGTCTGTTCTGTGATAAGGTCTGGTTGTGTTTAGCTTCGTGATGTCATCCTGGTTTTGTAGCAAACTGGTAAAAGGGGCAGTTTGCTCCATTCTACAACTATAAAGTCAGTCTGTCTCTCACTCTCTCTCTCTCTCATCTACTCTCTTTCTCTTCTCTCTCTCTCTCCTTTCTTTCTCATCTATCTTCTCTCTCTTTCTCATCTTTCTCTCCTTTCTTTCCCCCTCTCTTTCATCTACAGTATCTTCTCTCTCTCTCTCATCTCCTCTCTCCTTTCTTTCTCATCTATCTTCTCTCTCTCTCTTTCTTTCTCATCTCTCCTTTCTTTCCCTCCCCTTCTCTTTTTCATCTACAGTATCTTCTCTGTCTCTCATCTACTCTCTCTCTCTCTTCTCTCTCTCTCCTTTCTTTCTCATCTCTTCTCTCTCTCATCTCTCTCTCCTTTCTTTCCCTCCCCCTCTCTCTTTCATGTACAGTATCTTCTCTCTCTCATCACTTTCCTTTCTCTCTCTCTCTCTCATCTACTCTCTCTCTTCTCTCTCTCGTTTCTCATCTATCTTCTCTCTCTCATCTCTCCTTTCTTCCCCCCCTCTCTCTTTCATCTACAATATCTTCTCTCTCTCATCATTTTCCTTTCTCTCTCTCCTTTCTCTCCCCCTCTCATCCACAGTATCTTCTCTCTATCCCTCTCCTTTCTCAATCTCTCTCTCTCTTCTACTTTCTTATCTCTCTCTCCTTTCTCTCTTATCTATTTTCTCTCTCTTTCATCTCTCCTTTCGTCCCTCTCTCATCTACAGTATCTTCTCTCTCTCATCACTTCCCTTTCTCTCTCTCTCTCTCTCTCATCTATTCTCTCTCTCTTATCTCTCCCTCCTTTCTTTCTCTCTCTTTCTCATCTATTTTCTCTTTCTCTCGTCTCCCTCTCCTTCCCTCCCTCTTATCTACAGTATCTTCTCTCTTTCTCAAAACTTTCCTTTTCTCTCATTTACTCTCTCTCTCCTTTCTCTCTCTTTCTCATCTGTTTTCTCTCTCTCTCCTCTACAGTATCTGAGCAGAACTTGACAGTAAATTAATAAAAGGTTTTTTTTTTTTGCTGGGACAAAGAATCTGCTTCATGCTCTCGGGAAGCCTCAGTCAGAACAAGACTGGACTTCTGCCATCTGTCAGAAATTATGTAGGGCCTCCTGCTTGGGCAGAAGTTGGACTAGATCAGTGGCCTCCAACCTTGGCAACTTTAAGACCTGTGGACTTCAACTCCCAGAGTTCCTCAGCCAGCAACTTTAAGACCTGTGGACTTCAACTCCCAGAGTTCCTCAGCCAGCAACTCTAAGACCTGTGGACTTCAACTCCCAGAGTTCCTCAGCCAGCAACTCTAAGACCTGTGGACTTCAACTCCCAGAGTTCCTCAGCCAGCAACTTTAAGACCTGTGGACTTCAACTCCCAGAGTTCCTCAGCCAGCAACTTTAAGACCTGTGGACTTCAACTCCCAGAGTTCCTCAGCCAGCAACTTTAAGACCTGTGGACTTCAACTCCCAGAGTTCCTCAGCCAGCAAAGCTGGCTGAGGAACTCTGGGAGTTGAAGTCCACAAGTCTTAAAGTTGCCAAGGTTGGAGACCACTGGACTACAAGACCTCCAAGGCCCCTTCCAACTCTCTTAATCTGTATAATCAAGTGGATGTCCAGTCTTTTCTTGCCCACGATGGAGCTTCTCGGATTCAGAAGATGGGCTAGTTCTGTCGTTTGACGGCAACCCTTTGAGAATATCTACCTGCCTATCTATCTATATTTAATTAAAACGATTGCGTCACCCTCCTTCTGTTGCATCCTCCCAGCCAGTTCTCTTCGTGCATGACAATGAAGCTGCGATGGCGACAGGAGATAGGAAGGAAGTTGGCCAGATCCATCCCCAATCAGATTTTGCCCCTTCCTAATGTATGATAAGCTTTTAATGAGTTCATATGAGTGAGTTCATCGCGGAGGAAGAGAATGCTTTTAATCTTTAGCTACCTTGCGAATCTTCCTGGATGGGGCTTCGGAAGTCTGGTGTGGCTGGGAAATTAACATCTTTTTTTAAAAAATATATATTTTTATTCTTTTTAAACAAAACAACACATACAAAACAAAGCAAGAGAAGAACAAAGAAAAACTTTCCTCCGTTTCATCAAGCATGTCGTTTGGTTTACAAGTTTTTGTGCGTCAATTCTTAAGTTTAGGATTAACATCACTGGTTTACATTAAACATAACTAGATAGTTTCACTGTCGTTGAGCATTATGTGTTCAAATTACCATTAATATTCCATGGTTCCATTACCATTAATAATGGTATAAAATTACCATTAATATTCTTTCATAACAATCCTTCTCGGAATCCTCCTTGTCTGGGAACATCGTAGAAGCCAAAGCTGAGTTGAAAAGCGTCCCTCCGTGCATCTCTCTCTCCCTCCAGAGACAGGGGAACAATTTAATTAACCATGAACATTATCCAGCCTTCCTTTTCAATGTAAGCTACTGGGTCAAATCCAGGGCCAGCTTTTATCATCTCTTGTTTGCTAGGAATAACTAAGCAACCACAAGTTTCCTCTGAAACTCCCCGGGATTGAGAAAATACTCATCGGTGTATCTGGGTTTAGCCTGCACTGGGGGAGTTCTGGGAGTTGAAGTCCACATATCTTAAGTTGCCACATTTGGGGGGAAAACCCCACTGCTTTAATGCTTCAGGGAGGGTGTTTTTTTTTTTTTTAAGAAAAGGACTTTATCCTTGGTAGAAGACCAGCTAACTTTTCCTTTGCTGGCTCCTTTGCTCACCCGAAAATATATACAGTTTTGCAGTCTGCTTTTCTGTTGTCAACAGAACCTTGGCAATGGGGAGCCTCTGGGACTTCAGCTCCCAGCAGGGATATCGATGGACTTCAACTCCCAGAATGCATGTCTTCTGATGGGGAATTCTGGGAGTTGGAGTCCAGCTATTTGACAAACAAGGTTAAGGATTGACGGGATGGAGACTAGTTTGCAACTAGTTTAGAGGGAGGGAGGGAGGGAGGGAGGGAGGAGATGATAAAATGGCACATTGAAAGCAACCATGTTGGGTTTCTGTTTTGATTTGGGCTCCTTCCTTGCTGGACAAGGATCATCATCTCATCACCCCTTATCCTTTCCTTCCTTCCTTCCTTCCTTCCTTCCTTCCTTCCTTCCTTCCTTCCTTCCTTCCTTCCTTCCTTCCTTCCTTCCTTCCTTCTCCCTTGGTCTTCCTTCCTTCTTTCGTTGTCCCTTTTCCTTCCTTCCTTCCTTCCTTCCTTCCTTCCTTCCTTCCTTCCTTCCTTCCTTCCTTCCTTCCTTCCTTCCTTCCCCCTTGGCCTTCCTTCCTTCTTTCATTGTCCCTTTTTCTTCCTTCCTTCCTTCCTTTCTTCCTTCCTTCCTCTTTTGTCCCTTTGCCTGTCTTCCTTCCTTCCTTCCTTCTTCCTTCCTTCCTTCGTTGTCCCTTTTCCTTCCCTCCCTCCCTCCTTCCTTCCTTCCTCTTGTCCCTTTGCCTGCCTGCCTTCCTTCCTTCCTTCCTTCGTTGTCCCTTTTCCTTCCTTCCTCCTTTCCTTCCATCTTTCTTTCCTTCCTTCCTTCCTTCCTTCCTTCCTTCCTTCCTTCCTTCCTTCCTTCCTTCCTTCCTTCCTTTTTTTTTTCTCTGCCCACTCACTGTCCTTGACACCGGGTGGCTTACAAACAATACAAAACCCTACATAAAATAATTTTAAAAACCCAGTTAATCTGCCCCCCAATCAAACAAGCCACTTGATGGGCTCCATCCTTGCTCTGGGTTCCCCAGGCCCATTGGCAGAACCAGCCCTCCTTCAAGGCTTTGCGAAAGAGACTCAAAAGCAGGGGCCAAGCTAATCTTCACAGGGATGATTGTTCCAAAGTAAGGGAGCCACCACGAAGGAGTCCCTGTGAGCCCCGCCAAACGGACCTCCGAATAGCATTTCCTTTCTTTGAAGGGCGAGAAGGGAACACGATTGTGGCTGCGGAGGAATGGGAGGTTAAATGGAAGGAGGTTGAGGGCCTTTGGCTTCCTTGCAGAACCCATAAACCCCTTCCTGGGAGCCTGAAGGGGGTCTTGCTAACCGTGGTTTCCCTCTTCCAGGACCCCAACTGGTACAAAGCCAAAAACAAAGTCGGCCGGGAGGGGATCATCCCGGCCAACTACGTCCAGAAGCGCGAAGGGATGAAACCTGGAATCAAGCTCAGCCTCATGCCGTAAGCATACATCTGAACTGGCATTTTATAGCCCCCCCCCCTTGACGGCAAACCCATGGCCCTCGTGGCACATAGAGCACCCTCTCTGTGGGCATGTGTGCCATCGCCAGCTGCTCTTCTGCAGAGCACCGGAAAGTGGCCTGAAAATGGCTAAAAACTAGGTCCTTTTTCGTGCCATTTTTTTGTGTTGTTTTCCCGACGTTTTCCAGTGCTCCAGCACCCGCGAAGACCATTACAAAAATGGCCTGAGAAACATCCCAAAACCGTCCCCCCCCCCCAAAGAAGCCGAAAAACTAGGCGTATGTGTGTGTGCCGGTTTTTGGGTTTTCGGTTGCTTCGGTGCGCAAACATGCACACGTGTTCCGATTTGGGCACTCGGAGCCGAAAAGGTTCACCGTCCCTGTTAAAGCCCCTAGTCCACATCTGTGAGATCAGTTGGAAATGAAATATACCGTATTTTTCGGCGTATAAGACGCACCTTTTTCCCCTCAAAAAAGAGGCTGAAAATCTGGGTGCGTCTTATACACTGAATACAGCAGTTTTTGCCTCCCGAAACCCCGCCCCCTTCATCAAAATGGCTGTGCATAGCCTTTAGGAGGATTTCAGAGAGCTCCTGGGGCTGGGGAGGGCAGAAATGAGCAAAAAAACACCCCCCCCCAACCCCCAGGAGCACTCTATAACCCTCCTAAAGGCTATCCATGCAATTGTTTTGACAAAAAACAGGCCCGTTTTCACGAAAAACAGGCCGTTTTTTGCTCATTTTTGTGGGGCCCCCACACCCCAGGAGCACTTTACAAGCCTCCTAAAGGCTATTCATGCCCTTTTTGGGGGGGGGGGAACCAGCCTGTTTTCGCGAAAAAAATGGGCCGTTTTTGGGAAGGTTTGTAGAGTGCAAAAACTTTTTTTTTTAAATTGCCTCTTCAAAACCTTGCCGCGTCTTATACTCCAGTGCATCTTATACTCTGAAAAATACAGTAAATAAACACCCACCAAGCAAGCCATACATGTATTGTTTTTATTTTGACTTTTTTTTGGTGATAGAGAGAGAGAAAACACTGTTTTGCTAGTTTCTGCCAAGGAGGGGCGGTGCATGGTGGAACTTCTGTGAAGAAGTAGGTTTCTAGTCCTCGTTGAGGCCGGCGTCGGAACGTTCTGACTGCCCTCTTGGTCTCTTTTTTCCCCTCCCTCCGCAGCTGGTTCCACGGGAAGATCACGCGGGAACAAGCGGAACGGCTGCTCTACCCTCCGGAGACGGGTCTGTTCCTGGTGCGCGAGAGCACCAACTACCCGGGCGACTACACGCTCTGCGTCAGCTGTGAAGGGAAGGTGGAGCATTACCGCATCATCTACTCCTCCAGCAAGCTGAGCATCGACGAAGAGGTCTACTTCGAAAACCTCATGCAGCTGGTGGAGGTGAGGCTGAGCCAAGGTTGGCAGGGAGAACCGGGATGCATCCCCTGGGTGTCAGAATAACAAGAGTTGGAAGGGACCTTGGAGGTCTTCTAGTCCAGCCTCAAGCAGCTCAAGCAGGAAACCCTAGACCATTTCAGACAAACAGAATAGAATAGAATATGGAATGAGAATAAAATATGGAATGAGAATTAAATATGGAATGAGAATAGAATATAGAATAGAATAGAATATAGAATGAGAATAAAATATGGAATGAGAATAGAATATCGAATGAGAATGAGAATAGAATAGAATAGCAATAGCAGTTAGACTTATATACCGCTTCATAGGGCTTTCAGCCCTCTCTAAGCGGTTTACAGAGAGTCAGCATATTGCCCCCAACAATCTGGGTCCTCATTTTACCCACCTCGGAAGGATGGAAGGCTGAGTCAACCCTGAGCCGGTGAGATTTGAACCGCTGACCTGCTGATCTAGCAGTAGCCTGCAGTGCTGCATTTAACCACTGCGCCACCTTGGCTCTTGGAATAGAATATGGAATGATAATAAAATATGGAATGATAATTAAATATGGAATGAGAATAGAATATAGAATGAGAATAGAATAGAATAGAATATGGAATGAGAATAAAATTGGAATGAGAATCGAATATAGAATAGAATAAAATAAAATATGGAATGAGAATAAAATATGGAATGAGAATAGAATATGGAATGAGAATAGAATATCGAATGAGAATAAAATATGGAATGAGAATAGAATATCGAATGAGAATGAGAATAGAATAGCAATAGCAGTAGACTTATATACCGCTTCATAGGGCTTTCAGGCCTCTCTAAGCAGTTTACAGAGAGTCAGCATATTGCCCCCAACAATCTGGGTCCTCATTTTACCCACCTCGGAAGGATGGAAGGCTGAGTCGACCTTGAGCCGGTGAGATTTGAACCGTTGAACTGCAGATCGCAGTCAGCTAAAGTGGCCTGCAGTACTGCACCCTAACCACTGTGCCACCTCGGCTCTTGAGTTACATCATGCGCCAGCTTCAGAACGAACCCACCCACCCACCCCACCTGAACAGGCGGCCTGACTCCACCCTGGTGCGGTCACGGGCTGAAAGCATCTTGAGCCCCCTCTCCACTTCCTGTCTCTCTCGCATCACTGCCGGAGACAGGAAGGCGCTTTTGAGCGATACTGAAAGTTGCCTCTTTGCAAAACCAGCAGCGGGGAGCTGCAGCTCAGCGCCTGGCGGAAGCGTCTCCCAGTGGTGACAGACAGACAAGCAATTAATTCCCTTGAGGGGGTGGTGGGGGTGGATCGTGTTTGTAAAAAAACGGTGGACGAATTAAGTTCCCCATTCCTTCCGTAGCCGCTAAGCAGGGCTATGTGGGAGCCTGGCTAGGTGTCCTACTGCCCCCTGGTGGGCTGCAGCGTTATTGGGATTTATTGGGAGGTTGGCACCACGGCGGAAGATGCCCATTTCTCTGCCAAAGGTGGCCTAGGAAACACACGAATTAGGACCCTGAGAAGGGAGCAGGGATGGCCAGAAGCAGCTTCATCCTGACTGGAGTGTGTGTGTGTGTGTGTGTGTGTGTGTGTGTGTGTGTATGTGAGTGTGTGTGTGTGTGTGTCCAGATAGATAGATAGATAGGTAGGTAGGTAGGTAGATAGATGATTGATAGATAGATAGATAGATAGATAGATAGATAGATAGATAGATAGATAGATAGATAGACAGACAGACAGACAGACAGACTGACTGACTGACTGACTGACTGGAGAGAGAGAGAGAGAGTGTGTGTGTGTGTCCTGATAGATAGATAGATAGATAGATAGATAGATAGATAGATAGATAGATAGATAGATAGATAGATAGATAATAGATAGATGATAGATAGATAGATAGATAGATAGATAGATAGATAGATAGATAGATGATAGATAGATAGATAGATAGATAGATAATAGATAGATAGATAATAGATAGATAGATAGATGATAGATAGATAGATAATAGATAGATGATAGATAGATAATAGATAGATGATAGATAGATCGATACCGGTAGGTAGGTAGGTAGGTAGGTAGGTAGATAGATAGATAGATAGATAGATAGATAGATAGATAGATAGATAGATAGATAGATAGATAGATAGATAATAGATAGATAGATAATAGATAGATAGATAGATGATAGATAGATAGAGATAGATAGATGATAGATAGATGATAGATAGATAGATAGATAGATAGATATTTAGATAGATAGATAGATAGATATAGATATATAAACTTTTGTATTTTTTCATTTTCATAACATATAATCACATGTATAATTACATAGCAAACATCGTATTATATTATTAAATGTTTACATCAGTTCATCTTACCATCCACTCCCAAAAACAATTATAGGCTCTTCTGCTCTCCATACACCATATTTGTACCTTATCCATCACTTTCTTCTCCATCTCTCCTCTCCCTCCCTCCCTCCCTCCTTTCTTCCCTCTGTCACCCTTCTCTTCTCTATTTCCTCTTCCTCCTTCTCCTTTCTCCCCTTTCCACTCCTCCTTTCTCTCCTCCTCTTCCCTACCTTCCTTTCTTCCCTCTGTCCTCCTTCCCTTCTCTACTTCCTTCCTCTCTCCTTCTCCTCTCTTCCCTTTCCACTCCTCCTTTCTCTCCTCCTCTTCCCCCCCTTCCCTCTCTCCTATCCCTCCCTTCTTCCCTTACCTCTCTCCTCTACTTCACACTCTTCCTCTCATTTACTTGGTGGATTTCAGCCTCTGAGCGAGCTCCATTTTATGTTGATGGTATTTATACTTCCATTTCAATATACACCTTTAATTTTAACACGTATATTCCTTCTTTTTTAAAAGAGGGGGGGAAAAGCACACATATATAGTAATGGGATTTTTTAAAAAAACAAAACCCCTCCTTTTTAAAGGAACTCTTTGCCTCCCAAAGTTGTGAGTGCTCCAACACCGGAAGGGTTTTTTTTTTTAAATTAAATACATTTTATTAATGTTCTATTAATCACATTCCTTACTGCTTCGTAAGCATTCAGTTGTCTGAGTATTTAATTTGCTTAACAATACAAAAGCCATTCTTATTCTCCACTCCCCCCCCCTTTTTTTTCCAGCCACGGGTAGAATAAGTTCCAAGTTTGATAATATTCTGCGTCTTCTTTCTGTTTTCGATTTTTCAATGTCAGTCTGTCTATTTCGGCACAGTCTAATATCTTTTTTTTTTTTAATGGATAATATTTTTTTTATTTTAAACACATCAACAAAAACAAACACATAACTTAAAAAACAACATAGGAACAAGAAGTTCCATCGTATATCATACCGCAGTTCCGAATCGGTTTCTTTACAGTTAGTGTTTTCCCTTCTATACATTTCTATCTTTCATTCATAATCTCCTTATTCATTATCCATTTTTATGTACGTTTCTTCATTTATTTAAACTTAGCTACTTATGACCAGATATTATTTACCTATATAAATAATATCTTATTTGCAAATAAAATAATATAATAATATATAGCAAATAATTATTTGCTATATATTTTTACTGTCATTTGTTCTCTTACATACAGATTATAGATATACATTCACATAATCATTCTTTTTCTTTGCCGTTCTTATATTATATCTTATATTATATTATATCTAATATCTTTTTAATCACCTCTGGAAGTTTTGAAGGAGAGATCGGGCAATCATTTGTCTGAAATAGTCTAAGGCAGGGGTGGTTAACCTTTTCAGCACCGGGTACCGAAACTGGGGAGAGCATGCACGCACGCCGGAAAGACGAAACTTGAAAGAGACCAGCTGGCTGGCGTAAATGCGCGCAGTGGAGCCTAAAAGAGCAGTGGGTGAGGGTGTGCCCGCCCGCAGAGAGGGTTCAGTGTGCCACTTCTGGTCCATGTGCCATCGGTTCGCCATCACAGGTCTAGGGCTTTCCTACCTGAGCAAGGGGGTTGGACTAGAAGACCTCTAAGGTCCCTTCCGACTCTGTTGTTCTCGAATCCCAAATCAATTAATCAGCGGAACAGAAGTTGCTTCCAGAAGTTGGTGAATGCTCCAACATTGGAAGTTTTTAAGAAGAGGTTGGATCTCCCTTTGTCTGAAGTGGTGTAGGGTTTCCTGCCTGAGCCAAGGGGGTTGGACTAGAAGACCTCCAAGGTCCTTTTCAAGGTCCCATCAAAACCCGCTTGTGCCCCAACAGTTAGCAGGGACACAGAGACGGTTGTTCAACCAAGAGATCTATAAATATTCCCCTCTTTTGCCAGCACTACACCTCGGACGCGGACGGTCTCTGCACTCGTCTCATGAAGCCGAAGGTGATGGAGGGGACTGTGGCGGCACAAGATGAATTCTCACGGAGTAAGTGCCACGCGGAAGCTGAATGGGCTGCTCTTCATCCCTCTCTCCTCCTCCTCCTCCTCCTCCTCCTTTTTCCTTTTCCTTCTCCTCCCTTTCTCCTCATTTTTCAGTTCCGACTTCTCTTTATGTCTCCTAATTTTTTGTATTTCCTCCTCTTTGTCTCCTCTTCCTCCTCCTTATCCTCCTCCTCCTCCTGACTTTTTGTAGTTCCTCCTTCTCTTTATCTCTCCTCCTCTTCCTCCTCCTTCTCATTTTTTGTATTCCCTCCTCTTTGTCTCCTCTTCCTCCTCCTCCTCTTTACTCCTCCTCCTTCTTTTTGTAGTTCCTCCTTCTCTTTGTGTCTTCTCCTCCTCCTCCTTCTCCTTCTCATTTTTTGTAGTTTCTCCTCTTTGTCTTCTTCTCCTTCTGCTCTTCCTCCTCCTCCTTTTCATTTTTGTAGTTCCTCCTCTTTATGTCTTCTTCTCCTCCTCCTTCTTCTTCTCCACCTTCTGCTTCTCCTCCTCCTCCTTCCCCGTGTCTTAATTCCCTTCCTCTTCCCCATCTCCTCCTTCTATTCTCTTTCTCTTGCTTTTCCTCCTCCTTCTTCTCCACCTTCTCCTCCTCCTTCTTCCCCATGTCTTAATTCCCTTCCTCTTCCCCATCTCCTTCTCTTCTCTTTCTCCTGCTTCTCCTCCTCCTCCTTCTCCACCTTCTGCTTCTCCTCCTCCTTCTTCCCTGTGTCTTAATTCCCTTCCTCTTCCCCATCTCCTCCTCCTCTTCTCTTTCTCTTGCTTTTCCCCCTCCTCCTTCTTCTCCACCTTCTCCTCCTCCTTCTTCCCCATGTCTTAATTCCCCTCCTCTTCCCCTTCTCCTCCTTCTCTTCTCTTTCTCTTGCTTCTCCTCCTCCTCCTCCTTCTCCACCTTCTGCTTCTCCTCCTCCTCCTTCTTCCCCATGTCTTAATTCCCTTCCTCTTCCCCATCTCCTTCTCTTCCCTTTTCTTGCTTCTCCTCCTCCTCCTCCTCCTCCTCCTCCTCCACCTTCTGCTTCTCCTCCTCCTTCTTCCCTGTGTCTTAATTCCCTTCCTCTTCCCCATCTCCTTCTCTTCCCTTTTCTTGCTTCTCCTCCTCCTCCTCCTCCTCCTCCTCCTCCTCCACCTTCTGCTTCTCCTCCTCCTTCTTCCCTGTGTCTTAATTCCCTTCCTCTTCCCCATCTCCTCCTCCTCTTCTCTTTCTCTTGCTTTTCCCCCTCCTCCTTCTTCTCCACCTTCTCCTCCTCCTTCTTCCCCATGTCTTAATTCCCCTCCTCTTCCCCTTCTCCTCCTTCTCTTCTCTTTCTCTTGCTTCTCCTCCTCCTCCTCCTTCTCCACCTTCTGCTTCTCCTCCTCCTCCTTCTTCCCCATGTCTTAATTCCCTTCCTCTTCCCCATCTCCTTCTCTTCCCTTTTCTTGCTTCTCCTCCTCCTCCTCCTCCTCCTCCTCCTCCACCTTCTGCTTCTCCTCCTCCTTCTTCCCTGTGTCTTAATTCCCTTCCTCTTCCCCATCTCCTTCTCTTCCCTTTTCTTGCTTCTCCTCCTCCTCCTCCTCCTCCTCCTCCTCCTCCACCTTCTGCTTCTCCTCCTCCTTCTTCCCTGTGTCTTAATTCCCTTCCTCTTCCCCATCTCCTCCTCCTCTTCTCTTTCTCTTGCTTTTCCCCCTCCTCCTTCTTCTCCACCTTCTCCTCCTCCTTCTTCCCCATGTCTTAATTCCCTTCCTCTTCCCCTTCTCCTCCTTCTCTTCTCTTTCTCTTGCTTCTCCTCCTCCTCCTCCTTCTCCACCTTCTGCTTCTCCTCCTCCTCCTTCTTCCCCGTGTCTTAATTCCCTTCCTCTTCCC
Source organism: Thamnophis sirtalis (assembly GCF_051295495.1). NCBI lineage: Eukaryota > Metazoa > Chordata > Lepidosauria > Squamata > Natricidae > Thamnophis > Thamnophis sirtalis. Next base: position 4,401,232 of record NW_028261382.1, read on the forward strand.
CATCTCCTCCTTCTCTTCTCTTTATCTTGCTTCTCCTCCTCCTCCTCCTCCTTCTTCTCCACCTTCTGCTTCTCCTCCTCCTCCTTCTTCTCCATGTCTTAATTCCCTTCCTCTTCCCCATCTCCTTCTCTTCCCTTTTCTTGCTTCTCCTCCTCCTCCTCCTCCTCCTCCTCCTCCTCCTCCACCACCACCACCACCACCTTCTGCTTCTCCTCCTCCTTCTTCCCTGTGTCTTAATTCCCCTCCTCTTCCCCATCTCCTCCTCCTCTTCTCTTTCTCTTGCTTTTCCTCCTCCTCCTTCTTCTCCACCTTCTCCTCCTCCTTCTTCCCCATGTCTTAATTCCCTTCTTCTTCCCCATCTCTTTCTTCTCTTCTCTTTCTCTTGCTTCTGCTTCTCTTCCTCCTCCTCCTCCACCTTCACCTTCTGCTTTTCCTTCCAGGCGGATGGTCCCTCAACATGAAAGACCTGAAGCTGCTGCAGATCATCGGGAAGGGAGAATTTGGAGGTGAGTCAGATACCAGAAGGAGTCCCCTTGGGTGATACTTCTGATTGGAAGGACCTCTTGAAACGCCGGAGAAGGGGGTCTGGGGTGATCCACCAGATCCCATCCCTTTCCTTCAGACGTTCGCTCTCTTTTGCAGATGTGATGCTGGGCGATTACCACGGGAACAAGGTGGCGGTGAAATGCATCAAAAACGATGCCACCGCACAAGCCTTCTTAGCGGAAGCTTCGGTGATGACGTGAGTCCCTGCCTCCTTGACCAGGAGGACTTTTATCTGGATTAACATCTAGTTGCGGAGAAAGATGGCAGAGAACGAAGATGTACCTGGAGTTAACCCAGCTTCTGTTCTGACCCAGGCTTCCCAAGAGCAGGAAGCAAACTCCTTGTCCCAACAAAAAACCCCTTTGATTAATGGACTGTGAATTCTGCTCATTCACACCCAGCAAAGCCTTTCCAGGGAGGATTTACAGTCACAGACTTTATCTGGCTTGGAGAGCTGTCAGGCCGATCTCTGCAGAACTTGGCAAGGAGTCTCGGAGAGTCAGGAACCAATTAAGCGAAGTCATTGTCTCCTGCAAACTCCACTCCCCTTTCGCTCCTCTTTTATTTCCTCTGGGAGGGGCCATTCATTGTCCACCTGTGGTCTTACTCCCAAGTCGACCCCTGTTCTTTAGCTCTTCCCTTTGTCTGGCAACTCTGCGCATGCGCACACTGGGAACAGGCTCCAGCTGTTCCTCTGCCTCACTGATGTCTGACTTTGAAGGCAGCTGATAACTGTCAGACGGCTCTGGCCCCCTCTCTACCTCTGACACAGAGCCCTCATCAGAGCCTTCCCCAGACTCCAGGACTGGCCCAGGTTCCTCCCCAACCTCCTCACTGTCCGAATCTGCTGCCAGCTCCACTGGCGGGCCACAACAGCTTCTCATAAATGCTTTGGCTTAGAAAGCAGTGGAGAATATATTTACTTGCTCCTGAATTGACAAGCTTAAGAGTTCATAGAAGGGAATTTAGGACCATTACCCAAATAGTCATGCTTCTTCTAGATCCCCCTATAAACTAGAACTCATGAGGTCTGTAGAAATTCTCAGTCCTCCAGGTCGTGGATGTCCCAAAGGTGCTTTTTTTCAGGAAGCAACTGGATTTTCTTGTTTTATTTCTGTTGAAGACGTTTCGCTTCTCATCCCAGAAGCTTCTTCAGCTCTGACTGGATGGTGGGGAATGGAAGGATTGATGTCCCTTGCAGACAGATTGTTAGGAATATAATCTAACGGTTGGGTTGGCAATATATAAATCATATAACAATGTTGTACCTGTTTCTTTAAATCATACTGTAAAACGTGATTGGTTGCTGTTTTCCTCAATCGGCCATAAGAGGGAGCCAGAGTGACTGTTAGGTCTCTGTTTCGTTAGATGCTGGGCTGATCTGATCTGAGTGTTTTTGGAAGCTGGCTGTTAGAAAGTGCCGTGAGCTATTGTATGTTTTGCAACTGCTAGCAAACTTTGATGATTAATGTTACTGGACTATGTTATTTGGATTATCCCTTAACTGAAAGACACTGATGACTGACTGTCTTATCCATATATGACTTGGACTGTTTGATGGTTATTTGCATCCTTTTAGAGGGTCCTTGAGGCTACTTGGAGTTTTACTTGTGTCCTCAGGGTCACCTGAATAGTACTAATGGTTCCCGTAGTCTGCAATTTTTCCTTTGGAAATCCATTCCTACTCCCACACCATTCAAAGGACGTTCATCCCAATTTGACCCTGAGGACACAGATTAAACCTCCAAGTGGCCTCAACAACCCTCTAAAAAGGATGCAAATGACCAGCTGTCTGCAAGGAACATCAATCCTTCCATTCCCCACCATCCAGTCAGAGCTGAGGAAGCTTCTTGGATGAGAATTGAAGTCTTCAAGGGGAAAAAAACCAAGAAATGTCCAATGGCCTCCTGAAAAGTTCTCTTTGGTAGAACTTATGGAGGTTTTATGAACTGCTCTTACACTCCAAGGGAAGCTAGGAGAAACAACTCTCAAAATATTTGGAGACACAAACTCTTCAAGGCCTGCCGAACAAGGGAGAGGTGGGACTCCATAGCCACGTCGTGCGAAAGGAGGGTCTTCCTTTGAGGGCGGTGGTGGGTCTGGTGCCGCTGGCGTGAAGGCTTTTGACTTACAGTGGAAAATTCTGGTCGTTCCCTCTTTGACCTTCTCCCCATCTGGTCCATCTCATTGCAGGCAGCTGCGGCACAGCAATTTGGTCCAGATGTTGGGGGTGATCGTGGAGGAGAAAGGGGGCCTCTACATTGTCACAGAATTTATGGCAAAGGTAAGAACTTGCTGTCCTTCCCAAGGAAGCTTGGCTTGGAAGTTGGACGTTGATGAAGAACTTGGCAACGGTAGACTTGCCTGTGAGACGGAGGATGCCTCCTTAAAGTTGGCTTCTGCTTTTTGATGATCTTTGGATGATCTTCATTCTTTGGTTGGTTATATTATGGGTCATCAAGTCAGTGTTGACTCTTAGTCAACAGAAAGATTTTTCTTCGTCCAGGACGTTTTGACCTAATCTGGTCCTCTGGATCTTCTAATAGTGGCCTCATCACCGTTCATCTTGCTCGTCCAGGACATTTTGACCTAATCTGGTCCTCTGGATCTTCTAATAGTGGCCTCATCACCGTTCATCTTGCTGTTGGTCATCCTCTTCTCTTTCCTTCCATCGTTTGCAACATCTTGACTTTTCAAGTCTTCCATGTTTATTAATCTTCAGCCTTTTAAGGTCTTTGGAATGAAATTCTTTTGACCCCAGAAATGGCGAAAGAAAGGTTGATCAGCATCTTCTTCTTCTACTCTTGTCTGTTTCTCAGAATTGGAGCAGAAGTTGGAGTTACTTCAACTTCCTTTTTCCACCTACCCTGTTGCAACCGGTAGTAGAATTCACGAGAATTATTTTATTTCTGGTAACATTTCCAAGCCACTCTTAAGGTTAACAATCTTTCTCCCTCACTCCTTCTTCCTTTCTCCCTTCCTTCCTCCCTCCTTCACTTTCCTTCTCCCTTCCTTCCTTCCTTCCTTCCTCCCTCCTTCCCCCCTCCCTCATTCCTTCCCTTCCTTTCTCTCTTCCTTCCTCCCTCCCTACTTCCCGTTGCTCCTTCCCCCTTCCCTTCCCTTCCCCCTCTCCCTTTCTTTTCCTTCCTTCCTCCCTTCCTCCCTCCTTCCCTCCCCCCTCCCTCATTCCTTCCCTTCCTTTCTCTCTTCCTCCCTCCTTCCCCTCCTCCCTTCCCTTCCCCCGCTCTCCCTTTCTTTTCTTTCCTTCCTTCCTTCCTTCCTTCCTTCCTTCCTTCCTTCCTTCCTTCCTTCCTTCCTTCCTTCCTTCCTTCCTTCCTGCTTTCGCCTCTCTCCCTTCCCCATCTCCTTAAAACTCCCCCCTTAGTTAATTTCCAGAGTGAAACGCTATTTACTGCTGACATAAGCTGCAGTTTTGAAAATGTATTCGGTTTTTTTTTTTCATTAGCTTTCCTACACGGGTGTGCAATTTTTGTGTTTGTGGGTGTGTGTGCCTGTGCGTGCGTGTTCCTACACAAAGGGGAGAGTGCCATCTACTGGGGAGTGCCCCTAATTGCACTCTTGCCCTGTTTAGCCACACCTTTTTTTAAAAATCAATTTCGCCGATATCACAGGGCAACTTTGATTTCGGGATTTAATTGGGATTTGAACTCGGATGGTGTTCTCGGCCTGCCTTAGTTCATTTTGGAGGACGTCTTCCGACAGAGCTCAGGGTATTTATTTCTTTATGAAATTTCTACCCCTCCCATCCCACCGAGGTGACTCTGGGCAATTTGCAACAACCTAATAAAACACTCTGGACCCATGATTAAAAGCACACATCATTGAAAACGGAATCAAGGACGAGGGGAACCTTTACAGGTTCGAAGAGAAAAATCAAAGTTTAAAACATTTCAGGAGACTTTTTTAAAAAAAGCTAACACATTGTTACTTCCAGCATTGTTAAGAACAGGGAGGGGGAAAAAAACTTCCCAATATTACTTTCCTGGATATTGCTTTTCTCTTGCTTCTGGCCAATCTTAATCCTTTCTCTCAAATCTTCCGGCAGGGAAGTTTAGTCGATTATCTTCGTTCCCGGGGAAGATCTGTGCTGGGAGGCGAGTGTTTGTTGAAGTTTTCCTTGTAAGTATATTATCTTTGGGTGAAGACAATGCTTGGGGAGTGGTGAGATTCAATTTTTTTTTTACTACTGGTTGTGTGGGCATGGCTTTGTGGGTGTGGCATATCTTGGTGGGTGAAACAGGGGAAGGACACTGCAAAATCCCCATTCCCTCCCCACTCCAGGGGAAGGATACTGCAAAATTTACATTCCCAACCCACTCCAGGGGAAGGATACTGCAAAATCCCCATTCCCTCCTCACTCCAGGGGAAGGATACTGCAAAATCCCCATTCCCTCCCCACTCCAGGGGAAGGAAACTGCAAAATCTACATTCCCTCCCCACTCAATGGAAAGGATACTGCAAAATCTACATTCCCTCCTCACTCCAGGGGAAGGATACTGCAAAATCCCCATTCCCTCCCCACTCCAGGGGAAGGATACTGCAAACTCTACATTCCCTCCCCACTCCAGGGAAAGGAAACTGCAAAATCCCCATTCCCTCCACACTCCAGGGGAAGGAAACTGTAAAATCTCCATTCCCTCCACACTCCAGGGGAAGGAAACTGTAAAATCTCCATTCCCTCCCCACTCCAGGGGAAGGATACTGCAAAATCTACATTCCCTCCCCACTCCAGGGGAAGGATACTGTAAAATCTACATTCCCTCCCCACTCCAGGGGAAGGATACTGCAAAATCTACATTCCTAACCCACTCCAGGGGAAGGAAACTGCAAAATCTCCATTCCCTCCACACTTCAGGGGAAGGAAACTGCAAGATCCCCATTCCCTCCCCACTCCAGGGGAAGGATAATGCAAAATCTCCATTCCCTCCCTACTCCAGGGGAAGGAAACTGCAAAATCTCCATTCCCTCCACACTCCAGGAGAAGGATACTGCAAAATCTCCATTCCCTCCCCACTCCAGGGAAGGATACTGCAAAATCCCCATTCCCTCCCCAATCCAGGGGAAGGATACTGCAAAATCTCCATTCCCGCCACACTCCAGGGGAAGGATACTACAAAATCCCCCTTCCCTCCACACTCCAGGGGAAGGAAACTGCAAAATCTACATTCCCTCCCCACTCCAGGGGAAGGATATTGCAAAATCCCCATTCCCTCCCCACTGCAGGGGAAGGATCCTGCAAAATCCCCATTCCCTCCACACTCCAGGGGAAAGAAAAAAAATCTCCATTCCCTTCCCACTCCAGGGGAAGAAAACTGCAAAATCTCCATTTCCTCCCGATCAGCTGGAACTCGGGAGGCAGAGTAGATGGGGGCGAGGCCAGCCAGAGGTGGTATTTACCAGTTCTCCGCACCGGTTCTCCAGAATACCACCATGGGGGGGATGTTTCTAGAAAAAAAAGCCTTGTTGAAGCTTCCCGGGGATGGGGATTTCTTCGTGGTGCGATCCCCTTTTCTTGACCCTCCCTCCTCGCTTGCTCTTCGCCCGTAGAGACGTCTGCGAAGCCATGGCGTACTTGGAAGCCAACAACTTCGTCCACCGGGACTTGGCCGCGAGGAACGTATTGGTCTCGGAGGACAATATTGCTAAAGTCAGTGACTTTGGGCTGACGAAAGAAGCTTCGTGCACCCAGGACACCGGCAAGCTCCCGGTGAAATGGACAGCGCCAGAAGCTCTTCGAGAAAAGGTGAGTGTGTGTGGTGGGGGGGAATGTTGAAGGGGTTGACAATTAACCCACGGCTCAGCCAGGTAGGGCTTGATAAGGTCTACAAGGTCACAAGATTTGGTTCTTCCTTCAAGCTGAAGTCCCTTTTTCTCCTCCAGCTTGGATGAGTTCATCCCATTTCTTAATTCGATGTCTGAAGGCTGTAGGGTCCAAGGTTGGATACGCCCACCTCACGTAGCCCAATGAATGTCCTTCTTTTGACAATACCTGCAAAGCGTTGTTTTTTTTATATATATAAATTTTTATTTTTATTACACAGACAACACATACATACAGCAATAAAAAAGAAAACAACAACAACAACAAAAAAAGAGCCAAGGTGGCGCAGTGGTTAAATGCAGCACTGCAAGCTACTGCTAGATCAGCAGTTCAGTGGTTCAAATCTCACCGGCTCAGGGTTGACTCAGCCTTCCATCCTTCCGAGGTGGATAAAATGAGGACCCAGATTGTTGGGGGCAATATGCTGACTCTCTGTAAACCGCTTAGAGAGGGCTGAAAGCCCTATGAAGCGGTATATAAGTCTACTGCTATTGCTATTAAAAAGCATCATCACATACAGCATGTCGTTTGGTTACAGGTGTTTTAACATCCATATTCTCGAATAACATTCACCATCACAGATTTTTCATCTAGCATAACTAAATGCCTCGCTTTCATTGTACAGTATGTGTTCAATTACGATTAGTATTATTTTTTCCCCAATAAAATCATAATTTCCTTACATTCTTGATTATCTATTTGATGACAGTATACCTTTATATAATCCCCATGCGAAAGAAAAGATTTTTTTTTTAACCAACCATTTATATTTATATATCACTATTTTCCATTATACATAATTCCACCAATCAACTATCAGGTATGCTGATGTTCATTGTTATCCTTGTGCCTCATACCTTCAAACAGAAATCTTATTCCTTCATTTTTCAACAAAATATTCAAAATAGTCGCTACATACATACATACATACATACATACATACATACATTTAGAGTCACAACCCCTGGTAAGCCCCAATTATGGGAGGAAGCTAACTGCTTCCATCATCTGTCAATTGGCTCGTCACAAGAGTCCATCACGACAGAAACCCAATATTTTTACTGTTGCCTTTGTTATATATGTGGTTTTTTTATTTTATTTTATTTTATTACTTACCAGGGGTTGTGACTCTAAATATATACCTTCTTCCCTGGCTGGCTGATAAGGAGTCGAGCTCTGTGGCTCAATGGTTAACACATCTGCCTTAGAGGCAATACAGCACAGGCTCGATTCCCAGTAAGGGTATGGCTAGCTGATGAGAGCTAAATAGCGGACACACAGGGGCGGCAACCAAAAGGTTAGCCACCCCCGATCGAAGTCTTTCGACCATGTCTTATCTGTCTGTGTCTTCTTCTAACCTTGGCAGAAATTCTCAACCAAATCTGACGTCTGGAGCTTTGGGATCCTTCTCTGGGAAATCTATTCCTTTGGGCGAGTGCCTTATCCGAGAATTGTAAGTGAAGTTTCAAGCCCCACCCCTCACCCCTATCGGACCCCCTCCGGCTTATCTGGTAGCTCCGTTACAAAAGCTGCCAGTCTTGGGAGATTCCTGTATTACAGTCCGTCAGCAATGAAGTAGTTTGCTTGAACTAGACTAGCTTGGTGGACCTACGTTCTCCTTTATAAAGCTTCCCCCTCCCCCTTTTCTCTCTCTCCCCCCCAGCCTCTGAAGGACGTGGTCCCTCGTGTGGAAAAGGGGTACAAGATGGACGCTCCGGACGGCTGCTCCCCGATTGTCTACGAGGTGATGAAAAAATGCTGGACTTTGGATGCCACCCACCGGCCGTCCTTCCACCAATTACGGGAACAGCTAGAGCATATCAAAGCCAGCGAGCTCTACCTGTGAAGCCGACCGGAGGGCGGGGCTTCTTTCGGACACGCCCTCTCCCCTGTGCGCACAGACCTCGGGGGCGAGGCTGGGCGCAGAAACCCCCCTCCACCCACCTCCCGTCCCCAAGCGGAGCAGGCGGTTGGATTTTTCCAGGATTCCCCAAATTTTCTCAAATGTCTTTAGAGAAACATACGGAACTTGGACCGCTCGATGGGTAGGTGGGGAACCCGGCTCCCTTCTCTCCCCCCGCCCCCCCCACTCTCTCTCTCTCTCTCCGCTGAAGATGGACACATGGGAACTGACATGGTGACGCTCCTCCTTCTCCTTCCTGTCCTTTAAGCAAAACAAAACAAAATCTCATTTCACCGCGAGGATCAATCGTATCATATTTTAGTTGCATGTTCTTCAACGTTGTTGAAACCTCCTCCCCCTCCTCTTTCTTCTCGTGGACTCTTCCTTCCCCCCCCCATCCCTTTCCCCTTTCATTCATCCCCCCCACCTCCTTCCCACCTCTCTCTGGAACCAAACAGGTACCCGTTCTTGTTTCGTAGGGAAACGTAAGAAGGGCGGACCATGCCAAAAAAATATATGAAACGAAACGGAAAAAAAAAAACACAACCCAGTGGTAGGACAGCTATCAAAGGCGCACCGATTTTCTCGGGGGTGGGGGGGGAGAAAGAGAGTGACTTTCTTTATAACTTTCTCCAAAAAGGATCCCCCCCACCCCCCCATGCGCTGGAATCCACAATCCAGTGTCTTTTTCCTTTTGAATACACCTTTGGGGGTTTGGCTTTGTTTTAAAAATAATAATTGGTTTTTGTTCTTTTTTTAATTTTTTCAGGGTTTTTTGTCTGTGTGTTGTTTTTTTTTTAAAAAAAACGATGGTTTCAAACTGCACCAGAAATCCGCTGTTTGGCTGGGATTTTTACTCCAGCTACAGATCTTTTTTTTTTTTTTAATAATGCCATGAATAAAATGGGGTTTATTGTTCTTTTTTTTTAAAAAAAAAGAAGCATCTGCGTGCAATGGGGTGGGTGGGTGGCAGGGAAACCTTGCCTTAACCTGAATCAGGTCTCGACCAAACCGAAGGCGAGGTTTCTTCTCAAAAAAATAAAATAAAAATAAAACGCAGAGCCACCCAGGAAAAGGGGTTTGGAATGGGGGTTTTATTTTTTATTTTGTTTAGTTCTTGCTTCAAACAGTGTTTGCATGCCGCCCTCACAACCCGTCCCCAATTGTGTCTTTATGCTCCTATTATTCTGCCAACTGTGAGATTAAGCTGCATTAAAAGAAAAAGAGGGAAAAAAAGAAACACCATCCCACATCTCCGTTTGAAGATGTAACGCCGTCTCGTCTCCAGACTTTTTCATTGTGGGTAGTATGTGTGAGTGTGCGTGCGTGTGTGTCGGGTTTGTGAAAAAGCAGGCTTTTATAGGTAGTCCTCGACTTGCGACGCTTCACTTAGCGACCGCGAAAAGTTACAACGGCCCTGGAAATAGGGACTTAACGACTTTTTCGCACAATCGTAGCAATAGCAATAGCAGTTAGACTTATATACCGCTTCATAGGGCTTTCAGCCCTCTCTAAGCGGTTTACAGAGTCAGCATATCGCCCCCAATAACAATCCGGGTCCTCATTTTACCCACCTCGGAAGGATGGAAGGCTGAGTCAACCTTGAGCCGGTGAGATTTGAACAGCCGAACTGCAAATAACAGTCAGCTGAAGTGGCCTGCAGTACTGCACCCTAACCACTGCGCCACCTCCCTGTGGTGGTCGTTCTCAGAATTTGGACGCTTGGCGATAGTATGTATTGAGGATGGTCGCAGTGTCTTAAAGCGAAGTCAGTGGGGAAGCCGGATCCACTTAACGACCGAGTCACTAATTTATCAACTGGAGTGGTTCACCTAAGAACCGAGGCAAGGAAGTTGGTAAAAGGGGGCAGACTTCCCTGAACAAATGCCTCACTTTACAACAGGAATTTGGGACTCCGTTGTGGCCGTAAGTCGAGGAGTACCTGTACTCAATGATGTATTTAGGTTAATCATTGTTATTTCCTTTCAAATATATACCATGCAAGGTTGAGATAGGAATAGTACTTAAGATTTATATACCGCTTCGCAGTCCTTTACAGCCCTCTCTAAGCGGTTTGCAGAGTCAGCCTCTTGGCCCCCAACAATCTGGGTCCTCATTTTACCCACCTCGGAAGGACGGGAGGCTGAGTCAACCTCGAGCCCGTAAGAATCGAACTGCTGGCAGTGGGCAGAGTTAGCCTGCAATGCTGCATTGGAACCACTGGGAAGGAAGCAAGCAATAGCACTTGGACTTATATACCGCTTCCCAGTGCTTTACAGCCCTCTCTAAGCGGTTTACAGATTTCAGCCTCTTGCCCCCCAACGATCTGGGTCCTCATTTTATTGACCTCAGAAGGATGGAAGGCTTGAGTCAACCTTGAGCCACGTCAGGATCAAACTGCTGGCAGTGGGCAGAATTAGCCTTCAATACTGAATTCTAACCAACTGCGCGGGGAAGATGCTAGGTAAGTTAACAGCGAAGGAAATACGTGGTTATATCTTGGCATTCAAGGATGAAGAAAAAAGCTGCCCCTTCAGCTAAGAAAACACCATGAACCTAAATCCCAAGCGGTCTTCCTCCTTGGGGGAGGAAGGGGCAATTCACACATGCATTGCGGCCTCTATAAGAGTCATGTTTGTGAACCATGGAGGAGAGCCAAGTTAGTGGCTAAAAATCAGGAATCTGGTTATTTCTCTTCCGACTAGCACTTTTGTGAAAAGGCACCAGTTTTCAAGAGCATCAGTTGACTTCAAAGGCATGGAGAGGCTTTTATCTAATTCACCTGGTGAAAATCCCCAAAACTTTTAAAGAAAATCTTGTTAGTTTGAAAAGGGGAAGTCAATCTGATTAAACTGGACCAATTTCACTACCTGTAATTCATCATAGTGCCACTAGATGGCTCTCTGACCCCAGATTACTACTAGACGTGTTTCGATTCAGGAACCTTGATGTTTTATTTTTACAGCAATTTTTATTAATTCGCAGTTGAGTGGGATTACAACTCACATAAACCCCACCTGACCTGTTGGAAATGATTTCTGGCTCTATGCCCAACACAGCCAGGGAGTGGCTGGTAAAGAAAGGCCGTGAGATGGTTAAGACAGCAATTGTCAGATTCGGTAATAAGAATTTGCGAAATATTCTATAAATGTAAACAGTTCCGTCTTGCAAAAGGCTGCCAACCCAAACCCCAGTTCTCTCCAGAGACAAAGGATCAGGGGAGAAAATTTAACATTTCCGTCTGAAGCCCTACAGAAGTTCTGCGGATCCAAGTTGATAAGATTTGACATTTAAACTTTTTAAGAAACGTCGTGAGCTTGGTATTGTGGGAAGTTATCACCCAGCCCTCTCCCAGAAAAATAAAACATCCTAGGAAATATTGAAAAGGCAGAATGTTTCTCTGGATATGAAAAGAAAGAAACATGTTTTAAAAGACAGAATAGCTGCCTGTAGCTTCCTGCCCATCCCCACTGTTAATGGGCCATTAAGACGGGCAAGCTAGTCCACTTTACATAATAAAGACTTCTCCACTTCAGCTACAGGAAAGCATGATAATATTGGCCCTTTACTCAACTGACCACATGGCATCTGAGAACTCATCCATACCTAGATTCAAAACACAGCCCAGAGAGTTGCCCCTGCATGGCCCCATGGGAGTCTGACAACCAATCAGAATACATTTCTTACACAGGAACAGGAAACAGAGAGGTGGGACTGAACAGGGTATAAAAAGCCTAGCAAGCCCCTCCCTCGGCCCTTCTCCTCCACCAACATTGAAGCATGAGATCCCCTTTTCTGTTCAGGGCTCAAGCCGTGTGGTCCTGTCCACCAATAAACCATCTTTCCAAGCAGCCTCCATGTCTCCAGTGTCTTTTTCCTCCACTTGGAGCTGAACCCAGAAGGACATTTCTTTCATCAGTATCAACAAAGAATACACATTTCTTAAAACGCTTTCAAACACCTGGGACATAAATGGGCTGCATTAATTTGCTTAGGCCGGCCTATTCACCATCAGGAGTTCAAAAAAGGCTTTTGAGCTGATAAGATGTTTCAATATTTAGCTTGGTTGAGCTGCGCACAGAAGCCCCCATTCCCTCAACCCCCAAGGATAATGTGGGAGGAAAAATTAGGAGGGCCATCGGGGTCTTCCATATAAATACTTCCATGGAAGGGTCTCTGGGAGGAGGAGGGATGGCTGTTGCAGTTACAGCAAAGGAGGTACAATCCAGTGGTGGGTTTCAAATTTTTTTAGAACCTCTTCTGTAGGTGTGGCCTGCTTTGTGGGAGTGGCTTGCCGGCCATGTGACTGGGTGGGAGTGGCTTGCCGGCCATGTGACTGGGTGGGCATGGCCAACTTGTAAAATGTGGTGAAACTCACTTAACAACGCTCTTGCTTAGCAACCAAAATGTTGGCTCAGAAACTCTGGCATTTGAAGCACGCAAGTCTTAAAGGTGTCAAGTTACAAGACCCTCGCACCCCTAACCCTTTAGGGAAAAAAAACCCCAGGGGTGTTCAAACTTGACAGCTTTAAGACTTGTGGACTTCAACTCCCAGGATTCCTCCTCCAGTCATGTTGGCTCAGGAACTCTGGCATTGAAGCACGCAAGTCTTAAAGCTGTCAAGTTACAAGACCCTCGCACCCCTAACCTTTTAGGGGGAAAAACCCCAGGGGTGTTCAAACTTGACAGCTTTACGACTTGTGGACTTCAATTCCCAGAATTCCTCCTCCAGTCATGTTGGCTCAGGAACTCTGGCATTAAAGCACGCAAGTCTTAAAGTTGTCATGTTACAAGACCCTTTCACCCCTAACCTTTTAGGGAAAAAACCCCCAGGGGTGTTCAAACTTGACAGCTTTACGACTTGTGGACTTCAACTCCCAGAATTCCTCCTCTCGCTCTTCATCTTGATGATGTGCGGACGGGCGGGGGGCAAGGAGCTGGGACCGGTTCTAAACGGCACTGTAGATTTGTGGAACCTCTTCTATAGAAGAGCTTAGAACTGGCAGGAACCCGCCCCTGGTCCAATCCAACACTTCAAGGTGAACCAAACTAGGAAGCTAAAATTTAAAACGCTATTACTGTTTTTATTATCAAGTTACAGTAAGAAAATCTTGCAAGAGTGAATATACTCTCCTCCCTCCCCCTTTTCGTCAAGGAAACTATTTTACAATACAATACAATAGCAGAGTCGGAAGGGACCTTGGAGGTCTTCTAGTCCAACCCCCTACCTAGGCAGGAAACCCTATACTGTTTCAGAAAAATGGCTATCCAACATCTTCTTAAAGACTTGCAGTGTTGGGGCATTCACAGCTTCTGGAGGCAAATTCTGTTCCACTGATGAATTGTTCTCACTGTCAGGAAGTTTCTGCTTAGTTCTAAGTTGCTTCTCTCCTTGATTAGTTTCCCCCCATTGCTTCTTGTTCTACGCTCAGGTGCCTTGGAGAATAGTTTGACTCCCTCTTCTTTGTGGCAGCCCCTGAGATATTGGAAGACTGCTATCATGTCTCCCCTAGTCCTAGGGAGGGTTTCTTGAGTTGCTTTCTCAAATTACATTTCTAACACCGGACTCGTATTTCTTTTCTCTTAACTTGCCCTAGCTGTGTCTCTTCCTCCTGTTCTTTAAAGTTATTCTCAAAAACCTACGACGCATCATTTCATACCTGCACGGATGTTTTGCACGCATACACAATTGTGATGGCCATCTTAGGGTTTTTTTTGGGGGGGGGGAGCCCACTCCCTTCTCAAAAAGCTCCCTTGAAAGGATTTTTTTTAAATATACCTTTTTTATTTTCCATTTTCATAACATATAAATCACATGTATACTATTACATAGCCAATATCCTATTGTATTAAGTAGTAATTACATCAGTTCCTCTTGTCATCAACGCCCAGAAAGATAAAAACCCATTATTAGCTCTTCTGCTCTCCATACACCTCTTTCTTCTACCTCTCTCCTACCTCCTTTCTTCCCTCCATCATCCTTTCCTACTCTACTTCCCCTTCCTTTCTCCTTCTCCTCTCTCTACATTCCACTCCTCCTATCCTCCTCATCTTCCCCCCCTTACCCTCTCTCCTATCCCTCTCTTCCTATCTTTCTTCTCTCCTCTACTTCCCACTCTTCTACATCCTGTCTTCCCTCCATCATTTTCTCCTCTGCTTCCCCTTCCTTTCTCCTTCTCCTCTCTCTTCATCCCACTCTCCTTATCCTCCTCATCTTCCCCCCTTACCCTCTCTCCTATCCCTCTCTTCCCATCTTTCTTGTCTCCTCTGTTTCCCACTCTTCCTCTCATTGGTGTATTTCAACTTCTGAGCAAACTCCATTCTATGTTGATGGTATTTATGCTTCCATATCAATATACTTAACATATTAGATCTTCTGCTCTCCATACACCTCTTTCTTCTACCTCTCTCCTACCTCCTTTCTTCCCTCCATCATCCTTTCACTACTCTACTTCCCCTTCCTTTCTCCTTCTCCTCTCTCTTCATTCCACTCCTCATCCTCCCCATCTTCCCCCCCTTACCCTCTCTCCTATCCCTCTCTTCCCATCTTTCTTCTCTCCTCTGTTTCCCACTCTCCCTCTCATTGGTGTATTTCAGCTTCTGAGCAAACTCCATTCTATGTTGATGGTATTTATTTCGAGTATCGTTGGATGAGACCAATCTCCTGCCAGGAGTTCTGCTTACCAAACCGATCGCAAATCAGTCTTCTACATCCTGCCCCTCAGGGGGAAAAAAAATATGAAATTAATTGTCTGCAATATGGATGTTTTTTATTAACTCCCCAGGAACTGAGCTCAGCACGAGGGAGATGCCCTTATTTATTTATTAGTACTAATATTTTATGCATTTGTCATTAACCAGCGTATACTTTATAACTGTTTTGTCCCGAATGGCTAAGTTAGATGATAATCGGGTGAAGCCGCAGAATCTAAATCAACTTGAGTTCCCCATTGTGTGCATTTATTAAAAAAAAACAAAAGAGGAAGGAGGGGGGGGAGAAGAGGAAATTCAGACTTGCTCTCTTGATGCTCAGTAAAATGAAAGACAATTTTACCACAAATGAACCTCTCCCACGGACTGGAACTTTCCACGGGGAGTTGAAAAAGAGGCCGATTCAATCATGGTTAGAACGAATGGTGGGAGACCAAATCTTGTTTAAACCGGAAATTTTTCTCCTAGGTATAATACCGGAGGGTTTTATGAAAGATGCCCTTTATTTAATTATACATGTACTAACTGCGGCGGGCATAACCTATGCACAATATTGGAAAAAAGAAAATACACCATCAGAACTAGATATAATCAGAAAAGTGTTGGCCTGTGCGGAAGCAGATAGGCCCACTCTTGAACTTAAAAATAAAGGGGAATTTTTTCTTTAAAACTAAGATATGTATATTGATATGGAAGCATAAATACCATCCACATAGATTGGAGTTTGCTCAGAAGCGGAAATACACCAATGAGAGGAAGAGTGGGAAACAGAGGAGAGAAGAAAGATGGGAAGAGAGGGATAGGAGAGAGGGTAAGGGGGGAAGATGAGGAGGATAAGGAGGAGTGGAATGTAGAGAGAGGAGAAGGAGAAAGGAAGGGGAAGTAGAGTAGGAAAGGAGGATGGAGGGAAGAAAGGAGGTAGGAGAGAGGTAGAAGAAAGAGGTGTATGGAGAGCAGAAGAGCTAATAATGGGTTTTTATCTTTCTGGGCGTTGATGGCTGAAGTTCCATAACATCACGCCTGGGGAATTCTGGGAGTTGAAGTCCACACATCTTAAAATTCAAAGCATGCTGGCTGTGGAATTATGGGAGCTGAAGTTCCATAACATCACGCCTGGGGAATTCTGGGAGTTGAAGTCCACACATCTTAAAATTCAAAGCATGCTGGCTGTGGAATTATGGGAGCTGAAGTTCCATAACATCACGCCTGGGGAATTCTGGGAGTTGAAGTCCACACATCTTACCGTTCAACAGCATGCAAACTGAGGAACTCTGGGGATTGCAGTCCACAGGTCTTAAAATTTGCTGAGGTTGGAAGAGACTACCCTCAGGAAAGTAATTTTAGGACTGCAGATGGTTGGGCTGACAGAAAGGCTGGATGTCAGCTAGCATCGGCTGCCTTTCTTCTAAAGCCATACCTCAATTTGCCGCTGTCGAAAGACGTCTCTCGCAAGATTAAAATAGCTTCCTTTCCACTGGAGAGAATTATTCAGCGTGAATCAAATAGTCAGTGACCAAAAGCTCTTTTATTTCTCCCTCTCTCTCTCCCTCTCTCTCTCTCCCTCCCTCCCTCCCTCTCTCTCTCTCTCTCTCTCTCTGCTTTTCGGCTTCTTTCCTTCCCTCCAATTCCAGGGTCCGAGAGGATAGGCAGCAGGGAAACTGGAGGGGCTACGGATGAGACTGTGGGATACCTGTAGGTGTGGTGAGAATTGTGGAGCATCAGGGCAATTTTGAGAAGCCAAATAGAATTCCTTGTTGGCCAAGAGTGCAGATGGTCTCAGTGTACATTAAAAAAAAAATACATTCATCAAGAATCATTAGATACAACACTTAGTAATAGTCATAGGTTACTAATAAGCAATCAAATCATAAGCTAAAGGTAAAGGTTCCCCTCGCGCATATGTGCTGGTCGTTCCCGACTCTAGAGGGCGGTGGTCATCTCTGTTCCAAAGCCGAAGAGCCAGCGCTGTCCAAAGACATCTCCGTGGCCATGTGGCCGGCATAACTAAACACCAAAGGCGCACGGAATGCAGTTCCCTTCCCACCAAAGGTGGTTCCTATTTTTCTACTTGCATTTTTTACGTGCTTTCGAACTGCTAGGTTGGCAGAAGCTGGGACAAGTCACGGGAGCTCACTCCGTTACGCTGCGCTAGGGATTCGAACCGCCGAACTGCCGACCTTTTTGATTGACAAGCTCAGCATCTTAGCCACTGAGCCACCGCATCCCATAATCAAATCATACTATGAAACAAATAAAACAGTGTAAACTGTAAAGATATAAGGAACATGGTTATAGTCATAAGTGGGAGGAGATAGGTAATAGGAAAGATGAGAGGAAGAATATTAATACAGTCTTACTAAATAGTTTGACAGTGTTGTGGGAATTAGTGGTTAAGCAGAGCGATGGCATTTAGGGAAAAACTGTTCTTGTGTGTAGAGCCGAGGTGGCACAGTGGTTAAATGCAGCACTGCAGGCTACTTCAGCTGACTGCAGTTCTGCAGTTCGGCTGTTCAAATCTCACCGGCTCAAGGTTGACTCAGCCTTCCATCCTTCCGAGGTGGGTAAAATGAGGACCCGGATTGTTGTTGGAGGGCAATATGCTGACTCTGTAAACAGCTTAGAGAGGGCTGAAAGCCCTATGAAGCGGTATATAAGTCTAACTGCTATTGCTATTGCTATTGCTAATTAGTTGTTAAGCAGAGCGATGGCATTTAGGGAAAAACTGTCCTTGTGTGTTGTTGTTTATGTTTAGGTTTATTAGATTTATATGCCGCCCTTCTCCCAAGGACTCAGGGCGGCGTACAACATTAAAAGAAACACATAATACAAAAGTTTAAAAAAAATTAAATAGAATATCCCAAACCCAATTAAAATTGACAATGGCACTTTTTTAAAAAAAAAATTGAATTAAAATTAACAGTGATCAATACTGTATTTTGTTTTGATTCAGGCCAGGCCGGCTTGCTGGAAAAAACAACTTTTTAGGGTGCGTCGGAAGGACCGGAGGTCGGGGATTATGCAAAGCTCCGGGGGCAGCTCATTCCAGAGGGAAGGCGCTCCCACAGAGAAGGCTCTCCCCCTGGGGGGTCGCTGGCCGACACTGTCTGGCTGACGGCACCCTGAGGAGGCCAACTCTGTGGGATCGCACTGGACGGTGGGAGGCTACCGGTGGCAGTAGGTGGTCTCGCAGGTTGTCTTGGTGTGCAGTGCCCTATAGCGTCGTTTTGAGGGTAGGAGTTGAAACGATTGATGTCCAGGATGCGAGGGGTCTGTAGATATTTTCCCAGGCCTCTTTTTGACTCGTGCGGTGTGCAGGTCCTCAACGGAAGGCAGGTTGGTGGCAATTGTTTTTTCTGCAGTTCTAATTATCTGTTGAAGTCTGTGTCTATCTTGTTGGGTTGCAGAACCGAACCAGACAGTTATGGAGGCGCAGATGACTGAATGAATGAGGACAGACAGACACCCTGTGCTTGGTTCTCCCCGGAGGGAGAGCCAGACCCAAGGGCTAGCGCGAGATCGTTAAGCCACGACTTCTTGGCTTGCGGGAAGGGAGTCTATTCCAGCGATGCTCTGAACCATGAATCTATGCTAACCCGTCTCTTGGATGTGTTTCTGGTTCAAGGAGTAGTGATCCCAGAAACCAGCGATAACGGAGTGAATTGTTGTTCCGTGAGCGGTGAGCCAAGAAGCCGCCATGTGAACACAGCCTAGAGCAGTGTTTCTCAACCTTGGCAACTTGAAGATGTCAGGACTTCAATTCCCAGAATTCCCCAGCCAGCGAATGCTGGCTGGGGAATTCTGGGAGTTGAAGTCCGGACATCTTCAAGTTGCCAAGGTTGAGAAACACTGGCCTAGAGAATGGTCACACACGTCCTCTGAAGGCTTCAGGGACTTAAAAAAAGCCCGTTGAAATCCAAGAAAATGTATTTCGGGATAGATATTGGAGAATAGCTATTCTCCAAAGCACCCGAGGGCAGGAAGAAGCAGCAATGGATGGAAACTAATCAAGGAGAGAAGCAACTTAGTTCTTAGTTCTAAGGAGGAATTTCCTGACAGTGAGAAGAATTAACCAGTGGGAACAGAAGTTGCCTCCAGAAGTTGTGAATGCTCCAACACTGGAGGCTTTTAAGAAGAGACTGGACAGTCACCTGCCTGAAATGGTATGGGGTCTCCTGCTTGAGCAGGGGGTTGGACTAGAAGACCTCTAAGGTCCCTTCCAACTCTGCTATTGTATATGAAGAACGGTTGCAGGAACTGGGTAGGTCTAGTTTAATGAAAAGAAGGACTAGGGGAGACATGATAGCAGTCTTCCAATATCGCAGGGGTTGCCCCAAAGAAGAGGGAGTCAAGCTATTCTCCAAAGCACCCGAGGGTAGAACAAGAAGCAATGGGTGGAAACTAATCAAGGAGAGAAGCAACTTAGAACTAAGGAGGAATTTCCTGACAGTTAGAATAATTAACCAGTGGAACAGAAGTTGCCTCCAGAGGTTTTGGGTGCTCCTAACACTGGAGGTTTTTAAGAAGAGACCTGTCTGAAATGGTATCGGGGGCTCCTGCTTGAGCAGGGGGTTGGACTAGAAGACCTCTAAGGTCCCTTCCGACTTTACTTTGCGTTGTATTCCAACTTTATTTTGCTCGTATGCCTAAAGCAGGACTAGAATTCACCCGCTCCTAGTGATTGGGTCCAGGGCCTTCAGGAATCTTGTTTAAACAATTTTTTTTTAAATTTTTGCTCAGAAAAGGATTAGGTGCCTTCCTTTAGAGGATTAGGAAGATTCTTTTCAAAACTGCAGTCAATAGCGAGGATTTAAATGTTTAAGAGGCAAAATATCTGACTGGCATTTTGTTTGGGAGGGGGGGGATTAAGAAAAAAGACAAGCAGATTTCTTGGTTTCCCCTCCCTCCCTCCCTCCCCCCCCAGGCTTCTTCACCGCTGTCTAATTTGTTTTCCTTACATACCTCTAACGCTTTTTGCATCTGTCCTAATTTTTGCTAATTACCTCCTTTAACGGAAGTAGAGTTTGGGAGATATTTCAAAACCTGGGGAAAATCCGTATCTATCTATGCTCCAGGATTAAATAGATCACCTTTTGGTATATCTTTCCTGCAGTATTTGGAATCTATCAAAACGTCATAAAAGTGAGACACAGTGGACAACGGGAGGGAGCTGAAGAACTGAGAATTCTGGGAGCTGAAGTCCACACACCTTAACCTCGCTTCCGCCTAGACCAGTGGTTCCCAAACTTGGCAACTTTAAGACTTGTGGACTTCAACTCCCAGAATTCTCCAGCCAGCTCTGCTCTGCTGGTTGGAGAATTCTGGGAGTTGAAGTCCACAAGTCTTAAAGTTGCCAAGTTTGGGAACCACTGGTCTAGAAGATAGCAATAGCAGTTAGACTTATATACCGCTTCATAGGGCTTTCAGCCCTCTCTAAGCGGTTTACAGAGTCAGCATATCGCCCCCACAATCTGGGTCCTCATTTCACCCACCTCGGAAGGATGGAAGGCTGAGTCAACCTTGAGCCGGTGAGATTTGAACCGCCAAACGGCAGATAGCAGTCAGCTGAAGTGGCCTGCAGTACTGCACCCTAACCACTGCGCCACCTCGGCTCTTGTGGAGATGGATCCCCCATTCTGATTCTCCCTTATTATTTCTTCTGCTCTTGGTCAACAGCCAAGCCATAACATTCTGAAGCTCCTCAACGGCTTCTCCAACACCAAACGTACCCCCAGGCACCCAGGTTGGAGACTCCTGGACTAGAAGACCTCCAAAGTCCCTTCCAGCCCCGTGATTCTATGATAAACAAGGATCTGCTGCAAAAAAAATTCTAGGATTTGAAGGCCACAGGTCTTGGAGGCCACAACTTGTCCACAAGTCTTGGAGGCCACAACTTTGTGGACTTTAATTCCCAGAATTCTGAGACACATACAAACAAGATATAGAGTGAGTCTATATCTTCCTACAGCAACGTGGTGGCTCAGTGGCTAAGACGCTGAGCTTGTCGATCAGAAAAGTCGGCAGTTCGGCGGTTCGAATCCCTAGTGCCGTGTAACGGAGTGAGCTCCCGTGACTTGTCCCAGCTTCTGCCAACCTAGCAGTTCAAATTTCATAAAAATGCAAGTAGAAAAATAGGAACCACCTTTGGTGGGAAGGGAACAGCGTTCCGTGCGCCTTCAGCGTTGAGTCATGCCGGCCACATGACCACGGAGACGTCTTCGGACAGCGCTGGCTCTTCGGCTTTGAAACGGAGATGAGCACCGCCCCCTAGAGGCAGAAACAACTAGCACATATGCACAAGGGGAACCTTTTACCTTTACCTTATATCTTCCTGGATCTCAGTCTGGTTCATTTAAGGAGCATAGCTGGCTGAGGAATCCTGGGTGTTGTAGTCCCCAAGTTGTGAACTTTAAGACTTGTGGGCTTCAACTCTTAGAATTGTTGGGAGTTGAAGTCCACAAGCCTTAACGTTGCCAAATTTGGGGACCCCCCCCCCACGGTCTTGAGGAGCAGAAGCTAGACCCGTAGTCCCAAGCCCGTTTTGCAGAGTGGCCCCTGATCCCCCCATAAAGACAGTTTCTGTAGAACAATGATGACATGTGTTGGGAATGAGCATTGTCACTCTCTCTCTCTCTCTCTTGCATTTGCTGCTGCTCCCCCATCACACCTGCTCCACCTGGATCTTTTATAAATAAACTCCTCTGTAATCCTGGCTGAAAACAGCTAGCATCACCACCACAACAACAAGCTGTCTTTCTCCAGTTTGTAAATGCATCGTTCGTCTGACAGTGGAGAACGAAGTGAGGGGGGGAGGCTGGTTTTTCCCCACCAGCCTTCTTCGAAGTCCTGTGTGCCTCTCCAGCCAAAATGCACGGCTGTTTTTATAGCCATTGGATCTGTGTCTTCCACAACATCCGTTCCCTTCACACAAATGCTCCCTCCTATTATTTAATATTTTTTTTTCCAAAAAGGAATTTCTCTGTTTTCTCCTTTTTCTTCCGCCTGCCCTTGAGCGGGCTGTATCCTCCCTGTCTCAGAGAGACAGAGAGAGAGAGAGAGAGAGAGAGAGAGAGAGACAGAGAGAGAGAGAGAGAGAAAGGGACAAAGGGAGAGAGAGAGAAAGAGGCAGAGGGAGAGACAGAGAGAAAGAGAATAAGGGACAGGGGGAGAGAGAGAGAGAGAAAGAGACAGAGAAAGAGACAGAGAGAGAAAGAGAGAGAGACAGACAGTGTGAGAGAGAGGGAAATAGAGAGAGAGAGAGACATAAGGGAGAGAAAGAGAGAGAAAGAGACATAAGGGAGAGAGAGAGAAAGAGAGAAAGAGACAGAGAGACAGAGAGAATTAGAGAGAGAGAGAGAAAGGGACAAAGGGAGAGAGAGAAAGAGACAGAGGGAGAGAGAGAGAGAAAGAGAGAGAAAGGGACAGGGGGGTGAGAGAGAAAGAGATAGAGGGAGAGAGAGAGAGACAGACCGACAGACAAACAGACTTGCTCAAAATCACCCATTTGGTTTTCATGCTTAAGATGGGACTAGAACTCACAGTATCCTGGTGATTGGCTTGAGGTCGCCCAGTTGGTATTCATGCCTAAAGCGGGACTAGAATTCACAGTCTCCTAGTGATTGGCCCAAAGTCACCAGTAGGCTTTCATGCCTAAGGCAGTACTAGAATTCACGGTCTCCTAGTGATTGGCCCAAAGTCACCCAGTCCCAAGTTGGGACTAGAACTCACTGTCTCCTGGTGATTGGCCCAAAGTCACCCAGCTGACTTTCATGCCTAAGGTAGGACTAGAACTCACTGTCTCCTGGTCTCCAGTCCAGCACTTTCACCGTTTCACCAGAAACTGACTGATGGGTTTTGGTGCTGAACTCCAAGTCCAGGATGAAGAAGAGGCTCAGATAGGCATTAAACGATAAGAATTTAGAATTCAGAAGAACGGAGTGGGAAGGGATCTTGGAGGTCTTCTAGTCCAACCCCATGCTTAGGCAGGAAACCCTACACCATCTCAGACAAGTGAGCCCCACGGCAGGGGACAGGATGGTGGAAGAGGAGGGAAAAAAAAACCCTTGGTTTTTAAGATCTTAGCTTGTCGATCAGAAAGGCCGGCAGTTTGGCAGTTCGAATCCCTAGCGCCACATAACGGAGGGAGCTCCCGTGACTTGTCCCAGCTTCTACCAACCTAGCAGTTCGAAAGCACGTAAAAAATGCAAGTAGAAAAATAGGAGCCACCTTTGGTGGGAAGGGAACAGCGTTCCGTGCGCCTTTGGCGTTGAGTCATGCCGGCCACATGACCACGGAGACGTCTTCCGACAACGCTGGGTCTTCGGCTTTGAAACAGAGATAAACACTGCCCGCTAGAGTCGGGAACGACTAGCACATGTGTGCGAGGGGAACCTTTACCTTTAAGGCTTGAAATGCAAACAGGAAACACCTTTGTCAACGGGGCTGATCTAAAATAAGACAGAGAAACGTTGTGCCGGAGCCTTGGGCTAAGATAACAAAAACTCTACATAAATAGGCAGCGCGGTGTTCTGCCTGGGTGGCAAAAGCTATATTAATTCTCCCGGGACTGACAAAGTCAGGGGGATTGTGTGTCAAAGAGGAAATGGGAATTTAATCCTCAGTGAAGGGTGAGGGGAAATTGAGGCCCCGGAACAGATTTAGCTGAGCCAGGGCATCGAACTCCTCCGCTGGGAAATCAACCCCCCTTGCTCAGCCACACATTGGCCTGGTGCATCACGCCTTGTGTAATGGGGCTGCCCCCTTAGTTGAGATCTCGGCTACAAGGAGAAGATGTTTCATGACCCAGCTAGGTAACATGATCAGTGCTAGAAGGGAGAGGGGCTTGAAGGAGGAGGAGGAGGAGGAGGAGGAGGAGGAGGAGGAGGAGGAGGAGGAGGAGGAGGAGGAGGAGGAGGAGGAGGAGGAGGAAGACTGTGCAGTCCTTGGTGCTCTCTGACCTTGGTAGTTTTCTTGCAGATGTTTTATAACCCAACTAGGTAATATCATCAGTAATGGAAGGAAGGAAGGAAGGAAGGAAGGAAGGAAGGAAGGAAGGAAGGAAGGAAGGAAGGAAGGAAGGAAGGAAGGAGGGAGGTGGAGAAGTAGGAGGAGGAGGGGAAGAAGAAGAAGACTGTGGGGTCCTTGGTGCTCTCTGACGGTAGTTTTCTTGCAGATGTTTTATAACCCAACTAGGTAATATCATCAGTAATGGAAGGAAGGAAGGAAGGAAGGAAGGAAAGGAAAGGAAAGGAAAGGAAAGGAAAGGAAAGGAAGGGAGGAGGTGGAGAAGTAGGTGGAGGAGGGAAGGAAGAAGAAGACTACGGGGTCCTTGGTGCTCTCTGACGGTAGTTTTCTTGTACCTAGATACACCCATGTTACGCCTATCCTCCGCGAGCTGCACTGGCTCCCTATCGGTCTCCGAACGCGCTTCAAGGTGCTGGTTATCACCTTTAAAGCCCTACATGGCTTAGGGCCTGGATATCTCCGTGACCGCCTCCTGCCACATACCTCCCAGCGACCGATAAGATCTCACAGGGTGGGCCTTCTCCGGGTGCCGTCGACTACACAATGTTGTCTGGTGGCTCCTCGGGGGAGAGCCTTCTCTGTAGCTGCCCCAGCCCTATGGAACGATCTACCCCCCTGAGATCCGGACCCTCCCCACTCTCTCGGCCTTCCGGAAGTCTATTAAGACCTGGCTGTTCGGGCAGGCCTGGGGCTGTTGATCCTTGATTGGGGCGGCCCTTGAAGAGCATTCGGCGACTCCAGCTTGTCCAGAATGCAGCCGCGCGACCGATCGTGGGTGCACCTCGGTTCACCCACGTAACACCTATCCTCCGCGAGCTGCACTGGCTGCCTATTGGTCTCCGGATACGCTTCAAGGCGCTAGTCGTCACTTATAAAGCCCTTCATGGTATTGGACCTGGGTACTTGAGAGACCGCCTGCTGCCAATTACCTCCTCTAGACCGATTAGATCCCACAGATTAGGCCTCCTCCGAATTCCATCCGCCGGCCAGTGTCGACTGGTGACTATTCGGAGGAGAGCCTTCTCTGTGGCCACTCCGACCCTCTGGAACGAACTCCCCGTGGAGATTCGAACCCTCACCACCCTCCAGACCTTCCGCAAAGCCCTTAAAACCTGGCTATTCCGACAGGCCTGGGGCTAAAAAGCTTCTACCCCCTTCTCGAATGATGTGACTGTTGTGTGTTTTAAATTATGTATTGTTGCGTGTTGTTTTAATTTTTTTTTGTCTGTATCCCCCTCCCTTAGTTGAGTTGTGAGCCGCCCTGAGTCCCCTTCGGGGGGGAAAAGGGTGGCATATAAATAAAATAAACATCAAACATCAACATCAGCTCCAGCCCCACTAAGATTGAGTGTATGTTGTGTTCTTTTAACTCCTTTGCCTTTTGTATTTTAAATCCTTTTAATATTTTTTAACTTGTTTTTATGTAAACCGCCCAGAGTCCTTCGGGATTGGGCGGCATACAAATCCATTAAATCTCTCTCTCAATCTCTCAATCTTACACAGAAGCTTCGCCGAGCTTGTTTACACGCAGAGGCCCGTTCTTCCGAATTGTTCCCGGCCAGGGGCAACAGAGAGCACATGTCTCATCCATGTGCTGATTTCCGAGTCTGTTTCTGCAGCGTTGGGGAAGGGGGGGGGGGGAGGTGTTCTGTCCATGCGTGTTTGTGTCACGGAAGGGGACCTGCGTTTCCTCTCTGCTCCATGTGTCGGGGGGGGGGGATGAAGCGTGCGCATTCCTCAGCTTATGACAAGCGGCGGCAGGGACTTTTATCTGTGGCTGCTTAGAGGGATTTGTGTTTGACTCTCTCCGCCGCCGATTCAACCCCATGACAGCTTGTCCAGTCGCGCTTGAAAAGATTCCCCCCAGGGCTGAGAGGCAAGCCCGGCGCATGGCAAGTGGCCACCGAGAGCAGGAGAAGAGTACATCTCCGAGCATAATTAGCCGCTCCGATTAACAGATTCCTTCTTCAGGGGAGGGGGTTAAAAGCGCCCCCAACCCAAATCCTGTATGGGATTAGCCAGGGATGAGGGCATTCAGATCCAAAAGGACCCTTCTCTAAAGAGAAAGGGGAGTGGTGTGGAAGGAAGAGGTTAATCAGATTAATTAATCAAGGGATTAGAAAAACCAGTGGGTTGATTCAATCAGTGGATTTTCAATCAGTGGATTGAGATTGATCAGTGGATTGAAATTGATCAGTGGAAAGACTGGCTTCCAGAAGCTATGGCTGCTCCATGTTCTGACCGAGGTTTCCCATGAAAGCATGAAACAAATTCTTTCTCCTGACAAAACCCCCCTTTTATTAATTGACTGTGAATTCTGCTCCTTCACATCCAGCAAAGTCTTTCGAGGGAGGATTTACAGTCACAGACCTCATCTGGCTTGGAGAGCTGCCAGGCCGAGATCTGCAAAACTTGGCAAGGAGTCTCGGAGAGTCACGAACCAATGAAGCGAACGAATGGCCTCCTGCAAACTCCACTCCCCTTTCGCTCCTCTTTTATTCCCTCTGGGAGGGACTATGCATCGTCCACCTGTGGCCTTACTCCCAAGTCGACCCCTGTTCTTTAGCTGTTCCTTTCGTCTGGCCACTCTGCACATGCGCACACTGGGAACAGGCTCCAGCTGTTCTTCTGCCCCACTGATGTCTGACTCTGAAG
Organism: Thamnophis sirtalis; assembly: GCF_051295495.1. Taxonomy (NCBI): domain Eukaryota; kingdom Metazoa; phylum Chordata; class Lepidosauria; order Squamata; family Natricidae; genus Thamnophis; species Thamnophis sirtalis. The sequence goes on from NW_028261382.1 coordinate 4,427,910, forward strand.
GCAGCTGATAACTGGCATACGGCCCTGGCCCCCTCTCTGCCTCCGACAGTATACAGGTCCTCAATGGAAGGCAGGTTGGTAGCCATTGTTTTTTTCCGTAGTTCTAATTATCTGTTGAAATCTATGCTTGTCTTGATGGGTTGCAGAGCCGAACCAGACAGTTATGGAGGCGCAGATGACAGAATCAATCATTCCTCTGCAGAACTGAATCAGCAACTCTTTGGCCGTTTGAACTTCCTGAATAGCTGATACTTGAGTTTTAACTGTTTTATTTCATTTTCATTTTCATTAGATACAATCACTTATATACTGTGCAATTAAAAAAAACAATAAACACAATTCATCTTCTATTCCACTATAGAAAACCAACATAACACTTCATCCTCCATACACCCTTTCTTCTCCCCCTCCAACTTTCATTTCTCCCCTCCAGCATTCCCCTCTTCTACTTCCCCTCCCCCTCAAACATTCCTTTCTCCCCTTCCCTCCATCTCACCCTCCTTACATTCCCCTCTCACTCCCTCTCTACTCCTCCCTCTTCTTTCCCTCTACTCCTCGCTTCGGTGTATTTCTACTGTTCATTAATCTATTCGATTTGTATTTTATACTAAAATTGAAAGAAAAGAAAAAAGGAAAAGAAAAGGAAAAGAGAAAAAAAAGAAAAAAGAGCAGCAGTATACAAGTGCATTCTTATTGTTTTGGAAGTTATAGCTGATACTTGATGGAGTGTGAGGGAAGTGAAGAGAGACCAGCGCCGAACTGTAAAATTCTTATGAAGTCCTTATTTGGGTGAAAATCAGGCCGATTCAGCAAAAAAAAAGACATCCTGTTTGAAAGGAACCGCCATCTCTTAAGCACACCGATTCTTTCGGTTGATACGAAAAGCAGTTTCCTGTTGTTACACAGGTGCCAACCGCAATTGTGCTTCAGTTCTACAGATGCTTACCTCTTTGGGGTTCACGAAACCTCAAGATCATGCTTTTTGTTGTTTTTTTGTTTTGATTCCCCCCCCCTTGTTGTGGGCATGTGTTGTTTATGTAACAAAAAAATTAAAAAAAATTATTTAAAAAAAAAAGATAATGAAAAAAAAACCGGGTAGAAATGGATCCCTCTCCATTGCTGTTATCAAAAATATGGACTGGAAGGAAGCTAAAAGGATGGATGTTATGAAAGACAAGGTCCAATCAGCACCAAACCCCTTGAGGGCAGGACAAGAAGCAATGGGTGGAAACTAATCAAGGAGAGAAGCAACTTATTTAGTATAAAATACAAATCGAATAGATTAATGAATAGTAGAAATACACCGAAGCGAGGAGTAGAGGGAAAGAAGAGGGAGGAGTAGAGAGGGAGTGAGAGGGGAATGTAAGGAGGATGAGATGGAGGGAAGGGGAGAAAGGAATGTTTGAGGGGGAGGGGAAGTAGAAGAGGGGAATGCTGGAGGGGAGAAATGAAAGTTGGAGGGGGAGAAGAAAGGGTGTATGGAGGACGAAGTGTTATGTTGGTTTTCTATAGTGGAATAGAAGATGAATTGTGTTTATTGTTTTTTTAATTGCACAGTATATAAGTGATTGTATAAAATGAAAATGAAATAAAACAGTTAATAATAAAAATAAAAAAAGGAGAGAAGCAACTTAGAACTAAGGAGAAATTTCCTGACAGTGAGAACAATTAACCAGTGGAACAACTTGCCTCCAGAAGTTGTGAATGCTCCAACACGGGAGGTTTTTAAGAAGAGACTGGACAGTCACCTGTCTGAAATGGTCTAGGGTCTCCTGCTTGAGCAGGGGGTTGGACTAGAAGGCCTCTAAGGTCCCTTCCAACTTTATTTTGCGTCTTAAGAAGAGGCTGGATATGCATTTGTCTGGAATGTTAGCAGGGAGTTGGACTAGAAGACCTCTATGGTCCCTCCCAGCTCTCTTATTCTGTTCTCTTAAGATGTGATGCTTTTCACTTTTGCATTTTTCAACCAGGCTTGGATTTCGCCATGTCTCCTGTATCAAAAGCAGCCTTCGTGTTATTCCCATGCGAAAATAAGAGGTTGTTTTTTTTAAGCCATTTGCCCGCTCGCCATAGCAATGTCTATTATAGTGCATTATTTTCTTACATTAGGAAGAGATTAGCTGCTGCTAATGGGCATTATCCATTCCAACCAGAAGCTTTGCAGCTGAGCTATTCCTATGCTCTATTCATCTGATTTAAATATTTTCTCATTTCCCCCATTGTGATTTCTAGAGAATCCATTTCTCTCCTTTCCCTATCCCTTCCCCCTTTTCCTTTCTCCTATCTACTTCTTGTTGCTATTCTTCCCTTTCCCTCCTCCCTGCCTCTCGTTCCCATATCCATCCTTCCTTCCTTCCTTCCTTCCTCCTTCCCTCCCTTCCTGCCTCTCATTCCCATATCCATCCATCCTTTCTTCCTTCCTCCTTTGTCCCCTTCCTTCCTCCTTCCTCCCTCCCTTCCTGCTTCTCATTCCCATATCCAATTTTTATCTCTCCCCCTCCCTCTCATTCCTATATCCTTCCTTCCTTCCTTCCTTCCTTCCTTCCTTCCTTCCTTTCTTCCTTTCTTCCTTCCTTCCTTCCTTCCTTTCTTCCTTCCTTCCTTCCTTCCTTTCTTCCTTTCTTCCTTCCTTCCTTCTTTGTCCCCTTCCTTCCTCTTTCCTGCCCTCTCTTCCTGCTTCTCATTCCCATATTCATTTTTTATCCCTCCCTCTCATTCCTATATCCTTCCTTCCTTCCTTCCTTCCTTCCTTTCTTTCTTCCTTCCTTCTTTGTCCCCTTCCTTCCTCTTTCCTGCCCTCTCTTCCTGCTTCTCATTCCCATATTCCTTTTTTATCCCTCCCTCTCATTCCCATATCCTTCCTTCCTTCCTTCCTTCCTTCCTTTCTTTCTTCCTTCCTTCCTTCTTTGTCCCCTTCCTTCCTCCTTCCTGCCTTCTCTTCCTGCTTCTCATTCCCATATCCATTTTTATCCCTCCCCCTCTCTCTCATTCCCATATCCTTCCTTCCTTCCTTCCTTCCTTCCTTCCTTCCTTCCTTCCTTCCTTCCTTCCTTCCTTTCTTTCTTCCTTCCTTCTTTGTCCCCTTCCTTCCTCCTTCCTGCCTTCTCTTCCTGCTTCTCATTCCCATATCCATTTTTTATCCCTCCCTCTCATTCCCATATCCTTCCTTCCTTCCTTTCTTCCTTCCTTCCTTCCTTCCTTCCTTCCTTCCTTCCTTCCTTCCTTCCTTTCTTCCTTCCTTCTTTGTCCCCTTCCTTCCTCCTTCCTGCCTTCTCTTCCTGCTTCTCATTCCCATATCCATTTTTATCCCTCCCCTCCCTCTCATTCCCATATCCTTCCTTCCTTCCTTCCTTCCTTCCTTCCTTCCTTCCTTCCTTCCTTCCTTCCTTCCTTCCTTCCTCCCTCCCCCCTTATGCCAGAACTTGAAAACCTCTAATGTCCCAGCCATTATTACCAAGGTCTAAAATAGCCTTGCAATCACAAACTTGCTAATGCTATGGTGTTTGATTTTAATTGCTCTCCAAGTCACTTTTGGGAGTGAAATTTCACTGAAAAGCAGGAGGGTAAATAAAGAACCAGATCCAGTGGGACTCTGTTTTGATGGGTGGGTGTGTTTGCATTGGCTGCGCCTCTCAAACGATCAACTACCCTTTTGCCCAGCCAAGGTGTGCAAACCCACACAGGGTTTGCACAACTTGTGCAAGTTGGTTTATGCGAGGTTAGCTGATGGTCTTGTCCAGAAATTTGGACTGAGTAAACATCAAACACAGCTATAAAGTGGAAGCTTGTACCTCATTAAACCGGTCTTTAAGAGGCCAGAAAACTCTTCATGGGGGCTCTAGAGACTGAGTAACTCTAGGAAATAAATATAAAGATTCTTTTAATAGTCCAAGAACAAAAGAAAGGAAAAGCATGCCCGTCCAAAGAGGCAAAAATCCATCTCTTTGACCTACTTTTGCAGAAAAATCAGCCAAAGTTCAGCTGCGTGTAACATGCAGAAAACACGAATTCAGCAACAGAGTGGTCAACGCCTGGAATGCTCTACCTGACTCCCATTGTTACATCCTCTAACCCCCACAGCTTCAAACAATTTACCATGGACCTCACCCCCATTCCTAAGAGGTCCGTCAAGGGGGCGTGCATAAGCTCACCAGCGTGCCCACCATCCCTGTCCTACTGTCCTCATTTATTTGTACCCGTTTCCTTTGTTCATGCCCATGTTTATACTTATCCCTGCTATCTTGCACATGTTCGACCAAGTAAAAAAATAAAAATAAAATAAAATGATGAAATGATAGTTTGGTTTCACAAGGGCTTCAAAACTCACTGCTTCCCACTTCTCTGTTCATCACATCTGCATGTGCGTGCTTACAACTTGGAGTCCCTCCAGATGTGTTGGACACAATCCCCCTAACGCTGAATGGTAGGATTTGCCACCTGGGCTCATCCGGTGCCAGGCTGAGCAAAGCTGGTGCAAAAACACTGGATTTGCCACCTGGGCTCATCCGATGCCAGGCTGAGCAAAGCTGGTGCAAAAAGACTGGAGTTCCTACTGCAACTCTTCCTCCTCCCAACGGATGAATTCACCCCAAGTAACTTCTTCAGTGATAGATTCGCCCAGTCGAGGCTACCTTCTTGCCAAAGGCTGGGAGGAAGCAACGAACGGTGGGCATCAAGGCACGTCCAGTCCCTTTTCTTTAAAGATTAAATAAAAAATTAAAAGTAAGGAGGAAGGTGGGGCCGGGAAGGCAGAGAGGGAGGGCTCAGGGGGCGGAGTAAACTTGTCACGCTTGGAGAGTCGAGATTAGACCAACTTCAGAGGGTTGGGGCTCAGGAAGGACGGCCCTCCGCGGCGGGAGGAGAGTCTTTCTCCCGGATCAGCCCCGTCGGCGCATCGCCTCCCGAACGACCATCGACGGCAGTCGCTGTCCGAGCGCCGAGGTGCTGAAACGAGCTCGCCCGAGTCCTCAAGGGTGCGAGAGTTCCCACCGGCGCGCGCTTCTTCGGAGCTGTCCGCGGACACCCGGTGCTGAACTTCCTTTCCTCGGCCTTGGTCTACTCTTCCCCCCATCCCGTTGAGCCTCGATGGGAAACGACGAGGGGCCCCTTCCTCCACAAGAGACGGGATGCTGATCTAAGAAGCCAGCCTCCTCCACGACCCACTTTGAGCGTCTTCCCTCCGTCTCCAGTTGGGGGGCTAACTCCGCTCCCGTATCTGCCGCCGCCGCCGCTCTCCGTTCTACCTAGCCATGGCTTTCATGGTGAAGTCAATGGTTGGTGGCCAACTGAAGAATCTCACCGGCGGCTTGGGGGGAGAAGACAAAGGAGAAGGGGACAAATCTCCAGCGGAAGCCCAAGGGATGACGAAGGAAGAGTATGAAGAGTATCAGAAGCAGCTGGTGGAAGAAAAGTAAGTGTGAGGTGTTGCATGAGAGGGTGTATAAATTTAATAAGTGCTGGAAGGGGGACCTCTTGTCCACTTCTTCCTCCTTCTCTGATTTTTCAGCATGTGTTATGAGAAATGCAGTCCTTGTGATGTGTCACGAGACTAGACATATCCCCCCCCAATTTGCTGCTCTCCAGGTGTTCTGACTTACAACGTCATCATATGGCTGGCTGAGAATGATGACATCATAGCTTAGAACACCTGACTGGCCATCCTGATGTAATTTAACCATGCAGTATATCAGGAGGCTATCTGGAGGAACATTACCATGTTATATCTCTGAGACAGAAATGAGGGCATCCTTGGGGGAAAAAATGTGATGACTTGATGAAGTTTCCTCGTTCATTTTTTTGCCCAGAATATCTCCAGAGGATTCCCTTGCTGGGCAGTCTTCTTTCCATTCGATTCATCTTCTTGCAACTCACTATCGTTAAGACGGTCTATAATCTTCAACGCAACAAGGAAAAATCTGTTTTATCATATTATTTTTAATATGATAAAACAGATTTTTCCTTGTTGCGTTGAAGATTATAGACCGTCTTAACGATAGTGCAGTCAGAAGCAACAATTGCTCAGAAATATATATGTCTTGAATGTTGAGTGTTAATAGTGTAATGTCATATCAACTGCTCAAAATTTTATTTTGCTGCTTCTACCTTCCCCATGATGGAGGATGAACGTTGAGTTCCAATACATCTCACAGGGATAGTCTAGAAAAGTTTAGTTGTTGGTTGACAAGCGCATGGCAGCATCAGCATTGTTGGATGAGAGCCCACTTCATTAATTAAACTAGACACATCTTGTCACTATTAGTCTTCCGGATGCCTCCTTCACAGGCCTACGCTTGACTGCCTCCATGGGAGATTAATAGGAAGGAGCAAGAGGAGTAAAAGGGCTTCACTCCTTTTTAATCAGAATAATCAAACAAGATGTGCTGATTTCGCTTTACTTCATAGGAACCATAGTTCATTGCATAACAGATCTGATTCAACCCTTTATCAGGTGGTTCACGCACACGTCCTTTATTCTCCAAATGAACATGCCAGGAAAGGAACCAGATACTCGGTCTGAACATGGACGTGGCTTTGGCTCAAGTCTAACATGACTTATTGGTTTAGAGTGATGGGATCAATGGGAAGACGAGTCCATGCACAGAAAGGGAAGATTTCTGATATTCTAGGCCAGTGTTTCCCAACCTTGGCAACTTAAAGATGTCTGGACTGGGGAATTCTGGGAGTGGAAGTCCGGACATCTTCAAGTTGACAAAGTTGGGAAACACTGTTCTAGGCTGGACAAAATCTTGAACTTGTTGGTCCAATCAGAAATTCTGATTCTGAGATCCGTACCTCCAAAGCGAAATAAAACGAGGGGGGGAGGGGAGAGAAAAGAAGAAGAAGCTATTTGAAACCTCCAGATCAGGATGGTTTTTAGATGGATTCTAGCTAACCATCGGAAGGGGCCGAGCTTACCATAAAAATAGAGCAAATTTGCGAGCTAAATTAAAAATAGCTCTCCGGAATATCTGCGCAGAAATAAATCCTTGGCACTAAGCAGTTTTTATGCAAAGTTCGACCTCAAATCCTCCGCTCTCTAAATGCAAATATAGGAATCTGGGGCTGTGGGACGCAGCTTGTAGAAGCTGATATTTCATTTAAGCAGTGACTGAGATAGCAGAATCCTGCACCTGTTTTCAGTGTCTCTCCAATATGCAGAGGAGGAAACAGAATGGAAGCCAGAATATTCCATTTGTTACAGAGAGCAGGAAATGTCAGTAATATATTTTCATGAACAAACCCCCCACCCCTAATCTTTTAATCCTCTTTTGATTTCAAGAGATGGGATTGTTGTCTCAGGAAGAGAGAGAGAGGGGGGGGAAAACCACCACTATATCTCACTACGGATTTATTTATATTCTGAATTACTTCTAATTTAGGGAGGAGAGGGGAGAAGGAGCACAGACATTATTATTTAAAGCTGCTTTGGTACAGAATACATTGTTCTTCTTTGGAATTACTCACTTTCTGCACTCGGCTCTTGGAGTTTTATAATACCTTAACTATTCATCTCCGCAACCCATCCCTTCCCAGGCTTCGTCATGAGTAAGCACCTCCGTCTGCCTTCTATTATCTTTGCAGAAAGCATGGAGGAGCTACAGTCCAAATCCAAAAGATAGTCACTTAAGCTTCCAGGTAGATTAAGGATTTTGGACAGAGGTCCACCTGTTTTTTTTATTAGGAGCCTGCGTTGCGGAGAGCGCTTTGGTTTCCAAAGAGTTTTGCGCCGAAGCAATTTCGATAACAAGTTTTTGAGACAAATATAAGAACATTGGAGGCATGGGGAACAAACTCAGAAAAATAAATGTGATGAAATTGGTTACAAATGGCCCTCAATCTTAGCTTTTTAGCTAAAGGGCTAAGAGAGCCCAAAATCCTATTTCTTATCTTTGACCTATAACAAGAATTTAATTTAATAGACCAGCTTCTGCTTTGCTTGGCAGTACTTAATTTCCCTCTCTATGGAGTCTGGCCTGACCCTCGTGTTCGTTTTAAACTGTACACCCCAGAATTACACCACCGAAAGGTAAAATGCATCTTCCGTCCGATGCGGAAACGACAAAACTGCATTCACTTTGAAAGGTGGTGTGACAAGCTAAATCTGACAAGATTAGGAACCATCAGGCTGGGGCTGAAATAATCCATCACAATCACGAGACTCACGTCTCAAGCGCATGGAGAAGAAGTCACACAGACCTACTACACGAAGGGGGGAAAAGGAGTGCAAGAATTAAACCTCGTTACTTTGAGGTCATAAGCAGAGCTGGCGTTTGGCACATGGCTGAATTTCTTCGTAGTAGTTTTTCTCCGGTTTTTTTGCAAAAAAAAAAAGCATCAGAGAGAGGCGTCCTTGAATCACCGCCTGCAAATTGTCTCCTTTTAGCCTTGGCTGGGGGTCCAGCCTCTACTTAAATATACCCTTCAATGAAGATGGGCCCATTATTTCTTTTGGTCAATCCTGCTGTCTAACAGCTTTGTGTCATCCGCGCCTTTGGTTCCCATGTTTTCCAGGATGGAGTATTAATTGAGCCCTAGGACCTGGAGTGAGAATGAGTTAGTTATACCACTGAAAGGAGATATAACGGAACCAATTTAAGATTACTTCGATGTTGCGGCGGGGAGAGAATATAGGAAATTAAAGTTTTTTTCTGTCTTATACGCCACTGGAAGACTTCTGCAGATCGTGAATGATTGGGTTCACACCTAACATGCTAATTTTGTGTACTCAATGCAGCCATTTTCTGGATTTGCCAAATATTTGCCTAATAAATCCATCACATCAGTTAAGTGTGCAAAGGCAGACACAAACACACAATTAATCGAGGCCATCAGGCTGCGGAACAGCCACTGCTAGATTTTATATCCCGCCTAGGTTGAGAATGGTGTGCGAACTAAGCCATCGGTTTCCTAACCCCTTCGATCAAAGGCAACCTAGTCGCAGTAGATTTAAGTAAAGTTACAAAGATAATGACTAACCCTGGCTTATTGTATGATAGCAAAAATAATAATGATGATGATCAGGAGTTTAGTGCATCGTTTTAACTAAGTTTATTAAGATTTCACTTACGGATTTGCCTTCTAACTTCTTTAAACCTAGCGAGTCTCGCTTCTTATTTTATCGTCGTTTCGTTCTACAAATTTGGGGTTTTCATTTCTACGAAGGTTTGTTAGGGGTGTGATCATCATACCATGTAAGAGCCTGGAGTGATGAATGAACCTCATGTGAGGTTAGGCGGACTGGGTTACATAATACAGAAACTGGGATTCCATCCTGGGCATAGATCATGAGAAATGATACTTACAATATCAGTAGAGAGGAGATGATATAAAATGATAACAATAAGCTAGAATAGAATAGAATAGAACAGAACAGAATAGCACAGCACAGAATAGACAATGGAATGGAATAGAATAGAATAGAGTAGAGTAGAATAGAATAGAACAGAACAGAACAGAATAGCACAGCATAGAATAGACAATGGAATGGAATGGAATAAATAGAATATAATAGAATAGAATAGAGTAGAGTAGAGTAGAGTAGAGTAGAGTAGAGTAGAGTAGAATAGAATAGAACAGAACAGAATAGCACAGCATAGAATAGACAATGGAATAGAATAGAATAGAATAGAGTAGAGTAGAATAGAATAGAATAGAATAGAATAGAACAGAACAGAACAGAACAGAACAGAACAGAACAGAATAGCACAGCATAGAATAGACAATGGAATGGAATGGAATAAATAGAATAGAGTAGAGTAGAGTAGAGTAGAATAGAATAGAATAGAATAGAATAGAATAGAATAGAATAGAATAGAATAGAATAGAATAGAATAGAATAGAATAGAATAGAACAGAACAGAACAGAACAGAATAGCACAGCATAGAATAGACAATGGAATGGAATGGAATAAATAGAATAGAGTAGAGTAGAGTAGAGTAGAGTAGAGTAGAATAGAATAGAATAGAATAGAATAGAATAGAATAGAATAGAACAGAACAGAACAGAACAGAATAGCACAGCATAGAATAGACAATGGAATGGAATGGAATAAATAGAATAGAGTAGAGTAGAGTAGAATAGAATAGAATAGAATAGAATAGAATAGAATAGAGTAGAAGAGGTAGAATAGAATAATGGGCTGGAGAAGGGAAGGGAAGGGAAGAGAAGGGAATTCTTTATTGGCCAAGTATGATTGGACACAGAAAAAATGGTCTTTGGTGCATATGCTCTCATACAAGCGCACAGGCACACAAAGGCATGCGCGCACACACACACTTATATGTAGGCAGTGTGCAACACAACAGTTCTACTTCAACGAGGATTGGATATGAGTAGAGAAAGAGGGCAGGCAATTATTCCCTCAGTAATTAAGCCAAGTTTCATTGCTTAATTAACGTGACTTTGTCCATATCTTTTGATTAACTTCACACTGGCCTGGATAACTGCCTCCTTTGGGAAATCTTTCTCTTCCCATCCTGTAGTCATCCTCCTCTGGCAGTTTTGGCCTAGCTTGCCAACTGGAGCACATTTGCTAATAATAGGGCCAAGCTATTTGTGGGACTGCCTATCTTCCCATCATTTCGGCTGGCCCCCTCTGGATCAAGCCGGGAGGCCATGCTCTTCCATCGCTCTTCCATCATGCCTTCCTCTCAGAACCTGACATCCTGCCCTCCAGGAAGCAGGATGGCTCTGACCCTGTTAGCTTTCCATAAGGCTTTAACAGAGCACAAGGAACAGAGTTGGAAGGGACCTTGGAGGTCTTCTAGTCCAACCCCCGATCAAGCAAAAAACCTATACCCTTTCAGGAAAATGTCTCTTCTTGAAAACCTCCAGTGATGGTGCTCCCACAGCTTCTGGAGACAACTTCTGTTCCATTGGTTAATTATTCCAACTGTCAGGAAATTTCTCCTTAGTTTAATTATTCCAACTGTCAGGAAATTTCTCCTTAGTTCTCAGTTGCTTCTCTCCTTGGTTAGTTTCCCTTCATTATTTCTTGCCCAGCCTTCAGGTGCTTTGGAGAATACGTTGACCCCCTCTTCTTTGTGGCAGCCCCTTATATATCCGAACACTGCTATCATGCCACCTTGTTCTGACTCCCTCCTCCGTCCAGTAACTGACAGTTGAGAACAATCAACCAATGGAACAGATGTTGCCTTTGGAAGTTGTGGGAGCTTCATCACTTACTTTCAGGAAGGGATTGCACTGCCCTTTGTCAGAAATGGTGCTCGAGCAGGGGGTTGGACTAGATGACCTACAAGGTTCCTTCCAATTCTTTTAATCGGTTAAAATCTGTTAAATCTGCTGGTCGTCTTGGATTTTAGGTTTTGCAAAGCTCGTCTTGGGATTTTAACCCTGAAAGTGCAGGGGATTGTCCTTCAACAATATCTGGACAGCCAGAAACTTTCCTTGCAAGGACATGGGATTGTTGCCTTGCTGTGAAAACACTGATTATTGTAGGAGAAGAGAAGGCAGAAGTGAGAGGGCGGAGTGAAGTGAGTCATCACTTTAGAATTCTTACATTGCCACAAACGAACCAAGTCTTGTTTGGACAGATGAACAGACCTATTCAGGGTTGAAATCAGTTTTCTTTCTCCTCGTGACTTTTTGCAGGATGGAACGGGATGCCGAATTTGCCCAGAAGAAAGCTGAGCGTGCGACACTGCGGACTCACTTCCGTGACAAATACAAACTGCCCAAGGTATGGAGGGAGGCCTTCACGAGCCTCAGTCTGGTTTCTTTAGGGAGATTCCCTCCACCGGGGCTCTCTGACCTTGGGAATTTTGAGACTTATGGACTCCAACTCCCAAATTGGGAGGAATTCTGGCCATTGAAATCCACAAGTCTTAAAGTTCCCAAGGTTGAAGAGACCCCCCCCCCCCCCGTTCTGACACAACTGTACTATGGTGTAACTTCACCCTCAAAGTGAAGAAAGTCTGTTGCTTTATGCTACAGTAAGGGTGGCTCTCAGTGGCTAAGACGCTGAGCTTGTCGATCAGAAAGGTCGGCAGTTCGGTGGTTCGAATCCCTAGCACCACATAACGGAGTGAGCTCCCGTGACTTGTCCCAGCTTCTGCCAACCTAACAGCTCGAAACCCCGTGAAAAATGCAACTGGGGGACAGGGAAGTTGTGTTTATTTCTGTTTACTTATTTCTGCTTACGCAGTGGCTCAGTGGCTAAGACGCTGAGCGTGTCGATCAGAAAGGTCGGCAGTTCGGCGGTTCGAATCCCTAGTGCCGCATAACGGAGTGAGCTCCCGTGACTTGTCCCTGCTTCTGCCAACCTAGCAGCTCGAAACCACGTGAAAAATGCAAGTAGAAGAATAGGTGGGAAGGGAACAGCGTTCCGTGCGCCTTCGGTGTTGAGTCATGCCGGCCACATGACCACGGAGATGTCTTCGGACAGTGCTGGCTCTTCGGCTTTGGAACGGAGATGAGCACCGCCCCCTAGAGTCAGGAACAATTAGCACATATGTGTGAGGGGGACCTTGACCTTTTATGCTACAGTAGAATAGGTGCCCAGAAGATATACATAGATGGTAATTCTCTCCCTGCTCCTCAGCCTACCTCCTTCCTCCCTCTTTTAATTAGAGTTGAATATTGGGGATTTTTATAGTATTTATATGTAGGTTTTTTCTAGCTTTATCTTTTTTAATATTGCAAGCCGTCCAGAGTTACCCCGTGGTAAGACGGGGTAAATGTCATAAATAAAATAAATAAATAACTGTAGTATAAATTAAAACCATGCAATACAACTTTCCTCTGGGGTTCGGCAGCACAAGTTAAAACCACGTAATATCCAAGCCAAGCCGAACAGCAAAAACACACTACAGTGCACCGAAAACGTCCTTTCTAGATATTCTGCAAATATTGGAAATAAGTCAAGGTAAAGGTTCCCCTCGTACATCTGTGCTAGTTGTTCTCAGCTCTAGGGGGCGGTGCTCGTCTCCGTTTCCAAGCCGAAGAGCCAGCGCTGTCCGAAGACGTCTCCGTGGTCATGTGGCCGGCATGACTCAACGCCGAAGGCGCACCGAACGCTGTTCCCTTCCCACCAAAGGTGGCTCCTATTTTTCTACTTGCATTTTTTACCTGCTTTCGAACTGCTAGGTTGGCAGAAGCTGGGACAGGTCACGGGAGCTCACTCCGTTATGCGGCGCTAGGGATTCGAACCGCTGGACTCCCGACCTTTCAGATCGAGAAGCTCAGCATCTCAGCCGCTGAGCCACCGCGTAAGCAGAAATAAGTGAAGAGAAATAAACGCAACTTCCCTGTCCCCCAAAGCGAGTTGATGTGGGCGTCCTGTATCGTCAGCTGAAGACAGAAAGAGGACAACATCCTTACGCATCTCTACGCCTTACGAAGACGTCAACCAGAGTAGCTGCCACTTGCAAGAGGAATAGCTTAGGTTTTTTAAACAAAGAGAGCAGCAGAAGTCTCTGCAAGGGGAGAGTTGAAGCCAAAATAGTGCCCCCCCCAACATCCATCAACGCTCTGTCCCTTCGAAAAATGTGGGCCTTGGATGTGGTCCCAAGGCCCAAAGTGGTAGAGTTTTATTGCGTAGATATAGCTACTGATGCCCCATAGATGCCCCATAACCAATAGCAACTCATCAAGAGGTAGGGTGCGGCTTGGGATGAAAAGAAGGACCAGGGGAGACAGGATAGCAGCCTTCCGATATCTCAGGGGCTGCCCCAAAGAAGAGGGAGTCAAGCTATTCTCATAAGGCCCTGAGGGCAGAACAAGAAGCAATGGGTGGAAACTCATCAAGGAGAGAAGCAACTTAGAACTAAGGAGGAATTTCCTGACAGTGAGAACAATTAATCAGCGGAACTACTTGCCTCCGGAAGTTGTGAATGCTCCAACACTGGAAGTTTTAAAGAATAGATGGGACAACCATTTGTCTGAAGTGGTGTAGGGTTTCCTGCCTAAGCAGGGGGTTGGACTGGAAGACCTCCAAGGTCCCTTCCAACTCTGTTCTGTTCTGTTCTATTCTATTTTATTTTATTTTTCTTTGTATTCTATTCTTTTTATTTTTCTATCCTATCTTATCCTATCCGTCCCTATCCCTATCCCTATCCCTAGCGTAACCCTATCCTATCCCTTTCCCTTTCCCTTTCCCTTTCCCTTTCCCTTTCCCTATCCCTATCCCTATCCCTATCCTATCCATCCCTATCCCTATCCCTTTCCCTATCCCTATCCCTATCCCTATCCCTATCCTATCCATCCCTATCCCTTTCCCTTTCCCTTTCCCTATCCCTATCCCTATCCCTATCCTATCCATCCCTATCCCTTTCCCTTTCCCTATCCCTATCCCTATCCCTATCCTATCCATCCCTATCCCT
>NW_028261382.1:4447249-4455104 GCF_051295495.1 Thamnophis sirtalis
AGGATACTGCAAAATCTCCATTCCCTCCCCCCTCCAGGGGAAGGATACTGCGAAATCTCCATTCCAACCACACTCCAGGGGAAGAATACTGTAAAATCACCATTCCCTCCCCACTCCAGGGGAAGGATACTGTAAAATTCCCATTCCCTCCCCACTCTGGGGCCAGCCACAGGCGATATTTGCCAGTTCTCTGAACGACTCAAAATGCCCGCTACCAGTTCTCCAGAACCGGTCAAAACCTGCTGAATTTCACCCCTGAAAGGAACCTTTGCCAAGAGAAGTTCCAAGTCTTGTAAATTAGGTGGCTTGTCCACTTGTACGTCTTCCAGTCCAAGGCTTGGGATGGGGATGGGGGGGGGGGCAAGAGAAAATTCCTGCCCTTTCCTCCGCCGTAGCTCCCTGCTATGAATCAGAACTTCCAGAACTTCAGAACACCCAATTCCATTTTCCAGGTGGAGAGAACACAGCTTGGGGCCTCTCCTTCTGCCCCTGAAGCCATACAAGGATGACGAAGGTCCCTTTGGTTGATGTTTAATCAACAACCATAACCCCCTAGGCGTTTTTGTGCTCTGTTTCAATGTCTAACAATCCATCCTGGGACCCCTCACTGTCATGTGTCCGACAACTAGTGGGAAGGGGGTATAATTACCTGTGTAACAAACGTGGCAATCTTTATGTTGTAACGTGACTATGCAGTATTCTTTAACCCTCAAATTGCTCCCCTTCTTCTTTTTTCCATGGTACTGTTCGATTTGGTGGAATAAAGACCAAGCTTCTATGCATTCCCTTGTCCTGTTCTTCCCTCGCAGAAAAGATCTTGGGCAGTGACGAAATTCATTTGTTTTACTACCGGTTCGGTGGGCGTGGCTTGGTGGGCGTGGCAGGGGAAGGATACTGCAAAATCCCCATTCCCTCCTCACTCCAGGGGAAGGATACTGCAAAATCCCCATTCCTTCCCCACTCCAGGGGAAGGATACTGCAAAATCTCCATTCCCTCCCTACTCCAGGGGAAGGATACTGCAAAATCCCCATTCCTTCCCCACTCCAGGGGAAGGATACTGCAAAATCCCCATTCCTTCCCCACTCCAGGGGAAGGATACTGCAAAATCTCCATTCCCTCCCTACTCCAGGGGAAGGATACTGCAAAATCTCTATTCCCTCCCACTCCTGGGGGAAGTATCTGCAAAATCTCCATTCCCTCCCCACTCCTGGAGTAAGGATACTGCAAAATCCTCATTCCCACCCCAATCCTGGGGCCAGCCAGAGCTGGTATTTGCTGCAGAGGTGGCTTCCTACCAGTTCGCACCAGTTCGGTAGAACCGGTTCGTCAAATCTACCGAACCGGTTAGAAGAGGTTCCACCAGTGGACCCGGAAAGCAGGCCACACCTACAGAAGAGGTTCCAATTTTTTTTGAAACCCACCACTGACACACACACACATACACACACAGACTCACACAGAGACAGAAAGAGAAAGAGAAAGAAAGGAAGAAAGAAAGAAATTAAAAAAAGAAAAAAGAAAAAGTGAGAGATGAAAGAGAAAAAGGAAAAAGGGACAGAGAGACAAAAGGAAGGAAAGAGAGTGAGAGTGAGAGAGAGAGAGAGAGAAAGAAAACACATGGCCGGCAAGCCACTCCCACCAGGTCACGTGGCCGGCAAGCCACTCCCCCAAAGGAGGCCACACCCACAGAGTAGGTTCGAAATTTTTTTGAAACCCACCACTGATTTGCTGGTTCTCCCAACTACTCAAAATCTCCGCTACTGGTTCTCCGGAACCTGCTGAATTTCCCCCCCCTGGGTGTAGGGTTTCCAGCCTAAGCAGGGGGTTGAACTAGATGACCTCCAAGGTCCCTTCCGGCTCTATTCCATTCTTCTCGAGCTACACAGGGCTCAAAAACTTGGCTTCTCGCTCTTCTTCGGCGCTAATGAGTCGGTTGCCAACAGAGGCTCATTTCACAGTCCTCTGAGAATGCCTTCCTGGCTTAGCGCGCTAAACATAGAAAGAAAAATCCAGATGCTGTCCTGGAAGTGACGATTAAGTCAACGGAAGGTTTCTAAAACAGCTGCAAGCTTTGCTGAGCAAGAGATGATTAACAATCCAGAGGGGAAAAGATGAAAGCAGAGTGGGGGGGAAAAACAAGGGGATGTGAAAGCAGGCCTATATATCCGCTTATTATAGAAAGCATCTATGGCGTGTTTAAGGCACTAGGCTACACAGCAGGAGACCGTGAGTTCTAGTCCCGCTTTAAGGCACCGAGCCAGATAGATGGCCTTGGGCCAGTCACTCTCTCTCGGCCCTAGGAAGGAGGCAAGGGCAAAGCTTAAAAAAAAAATCCCACAGAATCAAACACAATTGAACAGCAAAAAAAATAAAAATAAGATCAGCTACAGTTTTCGGTGCACATTAAAGTTAGCAGATTCCCCATCTATCCAGGGACCGCCGTGTTGTGCGAAAGATGAAAGCAGTCTAAACATTAGCAGCTGGCTTTGATATTCCCAACGATTGGGGGCGGGAATCTGTTTTATTTCCTCCTGCTTTTTCCTAGCAAGGACTGGGAAAATCCTTTGACCCAAACCCAGTATTGTTCGCCAGGCGGTAAATCGTGCAATACATTATTTAGGATTAATGTGGACCCAATAGTTTTGTTTTTTTAAAGCAACCTTCTACCTATTCACACACACACACGCACACACACACACACACCTCATTTTCCTGCATTTACCATCACCTCGCTCGACAATATTTTCGGAAACTCCCAAGATTGCAGAGATTCTAAGCCTGGATCTGACGTAATGAAAGTGGCACCTCCAGATAGCAATAGCAATAGCAGTTAGACTTATATACCGCTTCATAGGGCTTTCAGCCCTCTCTAAGCGGTTTACAGAGTCAGCATATCGCCCCCCAACAATCTGGGTCCTCATTTCACCCACCTCGGAAGGATGGAAGGCTGAGTCAACCTTGAGCCGGTGAGATTAGAACCGCCGAACTGCAGATAACCGTCAGCTGAAGTGGCCTGCAGTACTGCACCCTAACCACTGCGCCACCTCGGCTCTTCGGAGATGGGAAGCTGGTGGTTTTACTACAGGTTTTACTACAACCGGCTTGCATGCATTCCAGACGCACACTATGCGTTGCATGAGCCATTCCATGCAAATTGTTCTTCGCGCATGCGCAGAACGATTTACAGTGAACTGGGCAAGCGCAGTCACTAAAAACCAAAATGGCGGAGGCCTAGCGGTGGCAAGGGGACAATTCAGGGGTGTGGAAGGCCTGGGTTGCTACCGGTTCGGCTGAACCGGTAGCAACCCACTTCTGCTCCAGACAGAGCTGGGGATTATTATTTTTTTGGGGGGGGGAGTGGGAAATATTTTTATTTTGTCTGTGTCTTTATCATGATCCACGCAGCTGCTTTCCTGCTTCGCTTTTCCGTACAAGCCGAGCCGCGAGGGATCTTGCGAATTGCCTGCTCTAAAAATAAAGGTGATACCACTTCCTGATATGAATCACTCCCGGAGCGAGCAACGGAACAAACTTTATCCTTTTTTTCCCCTTGATCTTCGAACGAACTCCAAGCCTCTTTTTAAACATCATTCCTTCCTCCCACGAAATTGCTTTTATATATATATACCTCATCAGCCTCCTGCGAGCAATTGCAGCTCTCTTGCAAATCTACACAGCCAACGATGGAAGATTGGCCACGAGCCACGCTATATGAAAGGGACGGTTCGTTTTTTAATTTTATTTTTATTTACAGGGAGGGGGGAAAGAGGCGTGGAGAAAGAAATTGATACGACTCTCCTTTTGACGTCTTAATTGGGCTGCTTAATTTTGCATGAGTCTGCCCCATAACTCTGCTTGTCAGAACAATCCGGCGAGAGTTTTTAAATGAATTGTTTTGGAGGTTTTTTCCAACCGAGAGAGAATTAGAAAAAGAGAGGGGGGGGGGGGTGAAGGCAGCTAAAAATACTCCAGGCAGCTTCTTCTAGTCCTGACATACATTTTCTATCGGTCTGTTTTTTGTTTTTTGTTTAAAGATCATCCTCAAGCGAAGGAGCGAAGAAGCATCTCATCGCCAGAAGGTTTGATGACTGATAAGAGCTGTTTCAATAATGCCAAATCGGAAGGCATTCAAAGAAGCAACAGACAATTTCCAAAGCCAGATCATACCCAAGAAAAATATTTGGATACTTGGTGGCTAGGTTTGGTGTTCTGACCCCCTCCTCCATCCAGTAATGAATGCCGAGACAAGCTTAAATGGAATGTCCTTTAATAACAAGACCAGAATCTTGGTGGCTGAAAGCCAAGCAAACAAACAGATAAGGACCTTGGCAGCAACTCAGACAAACCTTGGCAGCAATCCAGCCTGCCAAGTTAGTTACAACAGTTCTCTTTAGTCAATGTGTTGACTTCTGCGAGAGGCCTGTGTGCACCAGCAGTCTTTTTTATAGTCTGGAGAGGAGCCTCATGACCACTGGCTGAGCGCAATTACCTCCTGTAATTGCGTAATTGTTCTTGACGCCTCGTAGCTCTTTGATGGCATGCATCCAGGAACAACTCACTGCTGGTTTCTGGATCACTCTCCCTTGTCTCCTCCCCACTGGTCGAAGGCTCAGGCGCCTCCTGGTGGCCAACCAGCCTCTCTGCACCCTGCTCGGAGTCGGAACCCTGTCCAGGGTCCTCCACATCCTCCAGAGCCGATTCAGAGGGCCCCTCGCTGTTGGAGTCTGGTGGCATCTCCAATGGCTGCTGCTGGGCCACAACAGTTTGTGACGCAAATAACCGAAGCATCTTTGGCTCCATTAAAAATATATATATATATATCGCTTAATCATACCAGCTACCATTCGTCTCTATCTCAGAAACACGAAGATGATCAAAGGCCTGGAGACTAAAACGTACAAAGAATGGCTTTAGGATTTGGGTTTGGCTATACCAAGGATTCCCCAACCTGTGGGCCACAGCCCACTAGTGGGCCATGAGGGGGTTTTCAACCGGGCCACAGAAACAGCCGGTGAGCGCTAAGGGGTTGCCATAAAGAAGAGGAAGTCAAGCTGTTCTCCAAAGAATACTGTATCCTGTTTTGGTGGCCATGATGTAGAAAAGATGTGGAGACTCTCGAAAGAGTGCAGAGAAGAGCAACCAAGAGGATTAGGGGACTGGAGGCTGAAACATATGAAGAACGGCTGCAGGAACTGGGATTGGCTAGTTTAATGAAAAGAAGGACCAGGGGAGACATGATAGCAGTCTTCCAATATCTCAGGGGTTGCCCCAAAGAAGAGGGAGTCAAGCTATTCTCCAAAGTACCAGAAGACAGAAGAAGCAATGGGTGGAAACTAATCAAGAAAGAAGCAACTTAGAACTAAGGAGAAATTTCCTGACAGTGAGAACAATTAATCAGTGGAACAACTTGGCTCCAGAAGTTGTGTATGCCCCAACACTGGAAGTTTTTAAGAAGAGATTATTGGACAACCATTTGTCTGAAGTGGTGTAGGGTTTCCTACCTGAGCAGGGGGTTGGACTAGAAGACCTCCAAGGTCCCTTCCAACTCTGTTATTCTATTCTAGTCTAACTTCTGCAACAGTTCTCCCCAAAGTTGTCCATTGTACGAAAGCACGCCAAAGACAAACCCATTAATAACAAAATCTACATAAAGAGCGGAAGGACAGCAAAGCATTTTAATGAGCTCTTGTAAAATTTGGACTTTTTTAAATATAAAACTGTCATTCTTTTCTCCCCCCTCCCTTCTTCATTTCCTGCATTTGGCAGCCAAGGCCTCCTTTAAAGACCAGATGCTTTTTATTCACAAAACAGTACTCCTAATAGCTTGGACAAAACCCGATGCGATTCATTAGTGGCCATTCTTGGGGAAAAAGTGAGTTGAACCAGCTGTTTGGCACACGGGACGAGGCGGGTGGCCGAGTACATCAGGTGCCAAAAATGGACTTGGAAATCGAATTAGGAAAGGACTCAAATCCTCACTTTTGACCCATTGGGGAGTTTAGCTGTCCTGGTTGGTGAGAGTCCTAATTTGGTGGGTTTCTAATTCTCCCTTCCTCTTGTTTGTGACTTCCCCGGGGTCCTTTAAAAAAAAAAGTTTTTGAGGCTCTTCTCTTCTTCCTGAGCATCTCCCTCCCCCACTTTTCTGTCCCCCCCCCCTTCTGACAACTTCGCTGCGGAGACCCATGTGATGCTCGCTTGGTTTATTTTAGGAGCCAACATGACCTCCGGTTGTAAGAAAAGGAAGGCGGCACACGGTTCTTCGGTCTGGGAAGATAATCTGCCCCCTGGAGGTCCGTGCGCTCTCTCTTTCTCTCTCTCCTCTCTCTCTCCTTCTCTCTTTCTCTCTCTCCTCTTTCTCTCTCCTTCTCTCTCTTTGTCCTCTTTATCTGTCCTTCTTTCTCTCCTTCTCTCCTTTCTTTCTTTCCCGCCATCTCTCTCACCTTCTCTCTCGCCTTCGTTTTCTCCTCTCTCCTTCTATCTCCTTCTCTCTCTTCTTTCTCTCTCCTCTTTCTCTTTCTCTCTCCTTTTTCTCACTCCCCTTTCTCTCTCCTTCTCTTTCTCTTTCCTTCTTTCTTTCTTTCCTGCTATCTCTATCTCACCTCTCTCTCTTTCTCTCCTCTCTCCTTCTATCTCCTTCTCTCCTCTCTTTCTCTCCTTTCTCTCTCCTTCTATCTCTCTCTCTCCTCTCTTTGTCCTTCTCTTTATCTGTCCTTCTTTCCCTCTCCTTCTCTCCTTTCTTTCTTTCCTTCCCGCCATCTCTCACCTCTCTTTCTCGCCTTCTGTTTTTCTCCTCTCTCCTTCTATCTCCTTCTCTCCTCTTTCTTTCTCTCTTCTTTTTCTCTCTCTCCTTCTCTCTTTGCCCTTCTCTTTATCTGTCCTTTCTCTCTCTCCTTCTCTCCTCTTTCTCTCCTTTCTTTCCTGCCATCTCTATCTCACTTTCTCTGTTTCCCGCCTCCTCTTTCTCTCCTCTCTCCTTCCTTATGCGGCGCTGGGGATTCGAACTGTCGAACTGCCGGCCTTTCTGATCGACAAGCTCAGCGCCTTAGTCACTGAGCCACCCTTTTTCTGGAAGCATCAAGGACCCCTTGAAAAATAGGGTTTGGACGCAGGAAGAAACAACCTGACCTCCTGGGGATCTCAATGCTGGGGTCTCACACACAGACACCAAGGGGGGCGTGTTTGCACTTGGAAGACAATTCTGCAATTTGGCAATCCCCCCCCCCCCCGTGTATGGGGAAACACTCCCCCCCTCCCAAACCTTAACCGTTTCCCAGGTCAGGAATCTCCTCCTTCATCCGCTGCTTCGTCTGTGTGTGTGGTTTTTTTTTCTTTCAAATTCCTGATTGCAGGAAGTGGAGACGCAAACGTTACGGGCCCAGCTGTTTGCTCCAACGCGGCTGAGCTATTCTTTTCCCCAACATTCAGATAATCAAGGAAGGTGACAGTCAGAAAAGTTCGGCTCCGATGTGTAACCGGAGAAGGAACGCGGCGGGGAAAAGACTCCGTGTCCGCAACTTGTCCAATTTCACCTTCACCTTTTTATTATCCTTCGCTCAGTTACGTAACCAGAACAAACACACATTATAATTCCAAGAGATTACATATGATAGAGAGAGAAAGAAAGAGAGAGGGGGAAAGAGAGAGGGGAGAGAGGAGAGAGAGAGAGAGAGGAGAGAAAGGGAAGAGAGAGAAAGAGAAGAGAGAGAAAGAGAGGACATATATAGAGAGAGAAGGAGAGAGAAAGAGAGAGGAGAAAGAGGAGAGAGAAAGAGAGGAGAGAGAGAGGACACAGAGAGAGAGAGAAGGAGAGAGAGGACACAGAGAGAGAGAAAGAGAGAGGAGAAAAGGAGAAAG
>NW_028261382.1:4455304-4525304 GCF_051295495.1 Thamnophis sirtalis
AGGTGCCTATTTTATTTATTTTTTTATTAATTGAGAAATAGGAGCTTCTGCTAACGTGCTCTTTTCGGAGAAGTGTTTTCCCCTTTGGGGGTTGCATCGAGGCTGGGCGAGGAGACTGGGGAAGACCGGAGCAGATATGACAGCGCCGGGATCACTCAAATTAGAAATTATTTCCCCTTTCAACTCAAGTATTTGCTTCACTGTTCAACCTGAAACCCCCCCAATCGCCTCCTTTCAAAATCCACGGGGAACCACAATGTTGCTGGTGAATAAGACATTTATCCTCTCCGGCGATCCGAAATTTCAAGCCCAGATCGGAAACCTGTTTTGATTTGAGGGCTATAAAGGGAGGGAGGGGGTGGGGGAAAGGAGCGAGGAGTGCCTTCTACGAATTTGGGTGTTTCACATCACCCAGAAAAACATCAACACTAGGGGGGGGGAAAAACAGCCGGTATGTTCGTCCTACACTGGCAGTTAACGATCTTTGGCTAATTAATAAAAAGGCAGCAACCGGGAAGACGAAGGGATGGTTCAGTTGATGCTTCCGGCGGGAGAGTCGGGAGTGCAAAAATCGCTCCCTCCCCCACAAAAACACACGCCGGCAATGGAAGAAATGGAAAAGTGCAGGAAATATATACGTTTAAGTAGGAAAAAAAAAGTATATTGGAAGGGAAGAGAGGGGAAAAAAAAATCACACTGAAGGTTAGGCACCCCAAATTTTGTACTTTCCAACAAGGCGCGGATGGAGGCAGGGCAAAGTGGGGGAGGAAATTCCCCGCGAGCCTCTTGGGAGTTAAGTAAGGGCTTGCCCACCCGGGGTGGGGAGGGAATCGCCTGAACGTGGAGGGGCGAGATTCAGGTACCGTGTACGAATGGAAGCAGGAGCCTCGCTGGGGTCGGGCTCAGTTTCCCCGGAAAGCATTCTGAGCCGCGGCGGAGGCTGCCCCGCCGGCGGCCGACTGAAAGTTCCTGTTGGTGAGGATGCCCTGGGAGAATTCTTCCTGCGCTCTCTGGAAGCTGGCGCCTGTCCGGCGATAAAGCGAGTGGACCTTCGGGAAGCAAGGGGAGAAATTCAGCAAAAAGCCCCACCGGGAAAGATCCAGAGAATTCCTCGTTCCACTGGAGGAGACACCACCGCCCCTCCCAACATCAGCAGCATAATAATAATGGTGGCGGGAATCTGGCCATTTATGCAAATGTTGTACAGGTCGAATTACAACCCTTCATTGAGCAAGTGTTTAAAGCAATGGTCTCCAAACCTTTCTTTTGGCCATGCCACACCTAAGCATTTCTTCGTTGAAAACTGTTTTATTTCATTTTCATTTATACAATCACTTATATACTGTGCATTTAAAAAAAAGCAATAAACACAACTCATCTTCCACCATGGAAAACCAACATAGCACTTCAATCCTCCATACACCCTTTCTTCTCCCCCTCCAACTTTCATTTCTCCCCTCCAGCATTCCCCTCTTCTACTTCCCTTCCCCCTCAGACATTCCTTTCTCCCCTTCTCCCTTTCCCTCCATCTCACCCTCCTTACATTCCCCTCTCACTCCCTCTTTACTTCTCCCTCTTCTTTCTCTCTACTCCTCACTTTGGTGTATTTCTACCATTCATTAATCTATTCAATTTATATTTTACACTAAAATGAAAAAAAATGAAAAAAAAAGGAAAATAAAAGGAAAAGAGAGAAAAAAGAAAAAAGAGCACACCTAAGCATTTCTGAAATCCCGATGCTCTCCCCCTCAACGGGGACGTATAATTCTTTTAATCGAAAAGTGAACTCTCCTCACGTGAAGGAAGCCCAAAAGGCCATTGACTTGGTTTAAACAAGGTTCAAATTGCCCCCGGTTAAAAATCCTCTCCCTCTGGCCTTACTCCCAAGTCGACCCCTGTTCTTTAGCTGTTCCCTTTGCCTGGCAAAAACCCTTCTCATCTTCCTATTGGACGGGAGGGGTGGGGTAGACTTCTTGCTAATTTTGTGTTTTATTTTAAAATAAACAAAACCCCAAAAGGGCCAAATTGCCAAGGGGCTTGTTATTGTTTCTGCTGCTTATGTACAATCCGCCAAAGTGATGTGCTTGGATTTGGTATTTTAGTATGTTTTGTTTCGAAAGAAACAAATGAAACACAACAAGGGCAAAATTGCCAAGAACCTTGTTGTTGTTGTTGTTGCTGTTTACGTACAATCTACCAAAGAGATGTGATTGTTCTGACCTAGGCTTCCTACTGTGAATTCTGCTCCAGCAAAGTCTTTCAAGGGAGGATTTACAGTCACAGACCTTCTCTGGCTTGGAGAGCTGCCAGGCCGATATCAGCAAAACTTGGCAAGGAGTCTCGGAGAGTCACAACCAATTAAGGGAACTAATGGTCTCCTGCAAACTCCACTCCCCTTTCGCTCCTCTTTTATTTCCTCTGGGAGGGGCCATTCACCGTCCACCTGTGGCCTTAGTCCCAAGTCGACCCCTGTTCTTTAGCTGTTCCCTTCGTCTGGCCACTCTACGCAAGTGTACACTGGGAACAGGCTCCAGCTGTTCTTCTGCCCCACTGATTTCTGACTCCGAAGGCAGCTGATAACTGGCATACGGCCCTGGCCCCCTCTCTGCCTCCGACACAGAGCCCTCATCAGAGCCTTCCCCAGACTCCAGGACTGGCCCAGGTTCTTCCCCAACCTCCTCACTGTCCGAATCTGCTGCCAGCTCTGCAGCAGGCTTCTAGACCTCTGTCAATCATTTGTCTTCCCAACTCACTCGTTTCAGCAGCAAGAGAGAGAGCACGGCGCAAGTGGTGAAGAACATTGCGACCACCATCATGATAATCTTCACGGCCAGGTTTGGGGTCGCGGAGAGGGCCAAAATCCAGCCACTGGAGGAAGAAAAAGGAAGTGAGGGGAATATTGAATGAGTAGGAATTCGGATTGCTCTGGGAACCGGAGAAACAAGACTGGAGGCCAGCGGTATCAAAGGGCCTTACAGGTTCCTCTAAGACAGGGGGTGTCAAAGTCAAACTTTCTATTAATCTATTGTTTTACTATGCCTTTTCTATGGTGGGAAAATGGGATGGGGAGATTGTACGGAATTAGATGAGAAGTAGCCATAGCAAAATCCTTTCGAGAAAGCCAAGGTCATCCTTTGTCTCTGCACCTGACCGGAACTGGATGGGAGCAATTGCCATCATGGCAGGGGGAAATTGGACCACGTGATGGACTTGTGGGTATGCGGGTGAGATCTTGAACTTTCAACTGGGTGGGGAAAAACCGGGAAGCTTTCAGATTCGGGTTTCCCCAGATGTGCCAACATGGCTCTCTTCATAAATTGGAACTTTGAGGAATGTTTTGCCTCGGACTCTGATTTACTTTTGGATGCTATTTGGAGCCGCAGAATTTGCTCCAGAGAAGCCTGTTTGGTCTACAGGTATGATGCTTTTACAGGCAGTAGCAGCCAGAGATAAATGTCTAGAAAGTTGTGAATGTTCCAACACTGAAGGTGTTTAAGAAGAGACAGAAACAGCCATTTGTCTGCAATCGTAATGACATTTAGACTTATATACCGCTTCACAGCCCTCTCTAAACAGTTTACAGAGTCTGCCTATTTCCCCCCAACAATCTGGGTCCTCATTTTACCCACCTCGGAAGGATGGAAGGCTGAGCCAACCTTGAGCCTGGTGAGATTCGAACTGCTAGCAGTCAGCTTAAGTAGCCTTCAGTATTGCACTCTAACCACTGCGCCACCGCGGCTCATAATGGTATGGGGCTTCCTGCCTGAGCAGAAGGTTGGACTAGAAGACCTCCAAGGTCCCTTCCAATTCTGTTATTCTGCCTATGGAGATCCTCAGTCATCCAGCTCACCGTTGTCTCGAAGTTGCTTTTTCAAAAGGTGACAGGACTTTTTCGGTTTTTCCTGGGAGGCATTTCGCTTCTCGTCCAAGAAGCTTCATCGGTTCCCGCAGGTTCATGGGATGAGAAGGGAAACATTATCCAGGAAAAACCGCGGAAAAGTCCAGCCGCCTCTTGAAAAAGCAGCTTTGAGGCAGGAATAACTGATTCCATAATTGGATAATCAGGAAGAGGGTTTCTGATTTTTAACCCAGGGGGCTTTGCGAATTGATACAGGAAATAAATTTAATAAATAAAAATAAAACGGTCTTCGATCAAAGCCAGAACTACAGAATACGTCCAACTTGGTTCATGGATGTGGTTGGGTTTCCTGGCCCATAAACTCCGGCGTCATGAAGTCTGCAGACACCGCTGGTAAATTCTGCACGTGTGACTGACACACCCAAGATCCAGAAATACAAGACGAGCCGTCAGTTCTGTGCAAAAGCCTCCTTGCACAATCAGCAAACTCTGTAAAGATAGTCTAAGAACTCGGATAGAGAAGGAGGGCCCCGAGTTTCCTCCTGATGCCAGCCATAATCGAGAACAACCAATTGAATTTGCAAAGTCCACTTGGCGTGTGAAATCTGGACTGTTTGGGGATTCCCCTTCGTTCTCTCGCTCCCTGATGGGCTTGTTCAAGCCCAAGGATTTCAGGACGTACGAACTACCGTATTTTTCGGACTATAAGACACACTTTTTTGTCTCCCAAAAGGGGGTGAAAATGTCTGTGCGTCTGATAGACTGAATATTGCTGAAGCCCCGCCCACCTGCCGGCCATTTTTTTTGGCCTTCGCACACTTTTTCCAGGACTTTTTTCGGCCCGTTTTTTCGGCTTTTTTCAGGCTGTTTTTCCCAGCTTTTCTTGGCCCGTTTTTGAGGTTTTTGTCAGCTTTTTTTGGGCTGTTTTTTCCCCCCGTTTTTCTTGGGCTGTTTTTTCCCCCCGTTTTTCTTGGCCCGTTTTCGAGGTTTTTTTCAGGGTGTTTTTAAGGCTTTTGGGGGGCTGGTTTTTCCCCCAGTTTTCTTGGCCCGTTTTCGAGGCTTTTTTCAGGCTGCTTTTGAGACTTTTGGGGGGCTGTTTTTCCCCCCAAAAAATGGGCCAAAAACCCTCAAAAAGGAATAAATAAAAAGCTGGAAAAGCCCCCCCCTCCATGTTTTGCTTTCCTCTTCTAAATATAGGTATGTTTTATAGTCAGGTGCGTCTTATAATCCAAAAAATACGACACCTCCTGCCCCAGATTGACAGAGATGACGGTTGAGGACTGCTAAGCCCAGAATGCCTTACGTGAGTGAGAACTGTAATCATGGCTAGGGATGGAAAGAGAATGAGAGAGAGAGAGGGATAGGGGAAGAGATGGAGGGGAGGGGGAGATAGAGGAGGAAAGGGAGGGAGAGAGGAAGAGGAAAAGAGGGAGAGGGGAGGGAGTGGGAGAGAGAGAGAAAGAGTGGGAGAAGGGGAAGGAGGGAGAAAGAGAGGGGGAGATAGAGTGAGGGAGGGAGGGAGAGAGAGAGGGAAAGTGGGAGGGAGAGAAAGAAGGGGAGAGAGGGAGAAAGAGAGAGGGAGGGGGAGAGAAAGGAAGGGGGAAGAGGGAGACGAAGAGAATGAGGGAGAAAGGGAGAGGGGGGAGATGAAGAGAGAGAGAGGGAGGAAGAGGGAGGGAGCAGGAGAGAGCGAAGAGAGAGAGAGAAAGGGAGGGAGAGAGAGGGAAAGAGGGAGGGGGTGGGAGAGAAAGAGGAAGAGAGAGAGGGAGGAAGATAGTGAGGAAGGGAGAGAGGGAAAAAGGGAGGGAGTGGGAGAGACAGAGAGAGGGGGAGGAAGATAGAGAGGAAGGGAGAGAGGGAGAGAGAGAAAGAGAGGAGGAAGGGAGAGAGAGGGAGGAAGATAGAGAGGAAGGGAGAGAGGGAGAGAGAGAAAGAGAGAGAGGAGGAAGGGGAGAGAGGGAGGAAGATAGAGAGGAAGGGAGAGAGGGAGGGAGAGAAAGAAAGAGAGGAGGAAGGGAGAGAGAGGGAGGAAGATAGCGAGAAAGGGAGAGAGGGAGAGAGAGAAAGAAAGAGAGGAGGAAGGGAGAGAGAGGGAGGAAGATAGAGAGGAAGGGAGAGAGGGAGGGAGAGAGAAAGAAAGAAAGAGACGGGGGAAGGAGAGAGAGAGGGAAAGAGGAGAGAGAGGCAGAGAAAGAATGAGAAGAAGCGCGCGCACCGTTCACAGATCTGAAACATGCGGGGTGGTGGTGGTTGTGAGATGGGCACAAGCATGGAGTTCAAAAAGGTTAGAAGAAATACAGGCCTTTTGGGCGAGGACGGAGGGCAGGAAGCATGGAGTTAGAGGTGCTTCAGCTGGGATCTGTGGAAGCCGCAGACCAGGAAAGGGGGGGGGGGGAAACAACACAGAAGAGGCTTTAGAAAAGGGGTAAGTTAAGGGGGGTAGGTGGGAGGGGGGGACGAACCCCCAAGGCAGCAGCTCCCCCCCCCCCCGTCTGCCAGTAGAACAGCCTTCCCTGACCCGCCGGGGCTTCCCGGGAGAGACACGAGGCTTACCTGCTCCCCCAGCTAGGGATACCGACGGCCTGGACGACGTGGGCAATGATTTGGCAGAAGAAGATGAAGAAGAAGACAAAGAAACTGAAGGAGCTGTCTGACCTGTGAAAGAGAGAGAGAGAGAGAGAATCAAGGCAGGATCATCCAACGCATGGGGCCATTTACCCATTCGGCGCCCCCCCCTTGCCCTCCGGGAGGAAAGGTGATACTTGCCGGAAGGCCTTGTAAACCGGCCGGTACCAACAGAGGAAAGCGCAGGGGGTGAACAGGACGAGCCACAAGATGGACAGGCCCAAATCCGACCCCAGTTTCGAGGGCTCCACGGTGAACGCCGCCACGCAGGCGAGGAGGTTTAACACCAGGGTGACCGAGTGAACTGGCCGGGAAAGAGAGAGAGAGAGAAAAGAAAAGAAAAAGAGTTAGAAAGCTTCGCCAAGGGATCCGAAACGCGGAGGGGTTTCCTCGAGGCCCGCGGGGGACGGAAAACGGGGCGAGGGGGGTCTCTTTGTCACCGCGAAGGGTTTTAAAGTCTGGAGTGGCAACGCCCCCTCTGTGCATTGCACAAACACGGTTTCAAGGCTCTCGTTTTATTGGAAGAGGGAGCCTCGGCCAAGTTCTTTCAATCATGCCCCCCCGTTTGATGAACCGGATTGTCCAAAATACTCGGGACCCTTTCCTCACTCTGCAAATTGCTTTCTAAACGGTACATCTTGGTTAAAAAGCCCTTCGTGGCTTGGGACCAGGGGATCGGAGGGGCCGTCTCTTGCCGGCCACATCGACCCGATCCGTCAAGAGCAAGGAGGCAGGGAAGGTTGCGTGTCCCGTCCCCTGGGGAAGTGTTGCTAACCTTTTCGGCACCGGGTGGCAAAACGGGAGTGCCCGCGCATGTACGTTCCGGGAACCGGAAGAGCAGCTTGCATGCACGCATCGGGAAGACAATCCTCTGGTTTCCGGCACACACATTTGCACCGGCTAGTTGGTCTTCGCCTGCGCATGCATGCCAGAAACTGGGAGACCAGGTGGCCGGCACACCTGCAGGACACTGGAAGGTCATCTTCCCGGCGTGTGCATGCGCACCGGGCATCTGTTCTTCCGGTTTCTGGAGCTCCCACCCGTGTGAAAACCAGCTGGTTGGTGCACTGGAAACCGGAAGAGCAACAGGCGCTAGCTCATGTGCCCGGAGAGATGGCTCTGTGTGTCACTTCCGGCACGCATGCCCTAAGTTTGCCATTACGGCCCTAGGGAGATACACCTGGTGGGACCCAGAAGAAGGGTCTTCTCCATGGTGGCCCCCTCTCTCTGGAACATCATCCCTTCAGAGATTAGAATGGCCCCCACTAACTCTCTTCTGGAAGATGCTGAAGACCTGTGGTAACCCAGAGTGGGATGGAGCCCATTAAATGGCTACTGTGATCCGGCTGTCACTAGGGTGGGGGGGGCTGGAGAGTGATTTTATTACATTGATTTATTATAAGACTCTTCTTTGGTTATTTTTTTTGATTAATTTTCTATTTTTTAACAACAAACATGTAAAATACACACACACAAACTTTAGATGTTTTGTGTGCCTGTATTTACACAATACAATATGACATTTACACAATACAATACGAACAGGAACTTCCTGTTCTTTCTAATAGCAATCATCAATCGATACCGCTCACCTTATATTATTTCCCCTTCTTTTGGATTTCACCATTCTTAACCCTCTTATTTTACCCATAACTATTATTTTTTTGAGTTTTGTTATATTCCTTCATTGATTCTTGTTTCTTTCCTCCATCCACCTATACCATTTATCCCATATCTGGTAGAATTCTGATTCTTCTTTTCCCTGAATTTCTTTAGTTAGTTTGTCCATTTCAGCACAATCCATAACCTTTCTTATTATTTTATCTTCGCTTATGATTAATTTGTTTTTCCATTTCTGGGCAAAGGCAATCCTTGCCGTTGTAATTATATTACGGTTATTTGGTTATTTTTATGTGAGATTTTATAGTCTGTAATCCGCCTTGAGCTGCCATGTGAGACTAGGAGGCAATATAAATTCTGTAAATAAATAAAACAAATGAACCAAAAGTGAAAATCTTTTGGGCTACTCCTAATCCAGAGGACAACGAGAGATAAAACCTTCTGCTCTGCCTTTTGTGCGAAGCGACATTCAGATTAAGTTTGTTCAGAAACCAAGTAAATTTTTATAGACCTCTGGAGAATACAGAGGTGCTTCCAGCTTTTAAAACCTCAATGGCATAATCATGTTAATGCCTGTGCTTTTAATAGGAACGGGATGCTTCCTCCTTGAACCTTCCTCCACCCACATGGCAGAAGGGGCCGCTGGTCAGCTGAGACCGCTTGTGCTTTGCGAGCATGCGGTGAAAACCTCCCGTCAGGCCTGCATTTATATTCCTTTTAGAATTTTGGCCTGCCACACTTTCTCTTATTTCATTATGCTGTTTCATTAGTATAGTTGATGGGAGGGGGGAATAGAAAGGAGTAGGATTGAGGAATGTATTGTTTTTCATTCTTTACTAGAAGCCAAGGTCTTCCTTTTGTCTCCACACTTTCACACCTGACCGGAAGAAGCTGGGCATGGACGCCAGCGTGGAAGGAGGAGATTGGACCATGTGATGGATTGTGCGTGTGGGGACAAGATCATGAACTTTTAACTGGGTGGGATTCTGATTTAACTTCCAGAGTTGGAATCCCCACAGCACTATGCCAACATGCCTGCTTTATTAAATTGGAACTTTGAGCATAGTTTTGCCTTCGACTCTGATTTAATTCTACATGACACCTGCCATGAACTCTGGGGAAGGATGGATGGGAGGGTTGGGGGAAAAAGAAAGTAAAAGCTGTTATCTTCCCTGAGATGCTACCTCAAGGTCATCCAGATGGGAGAAGGCAGAAACTACATACCATCCTGCAGTTGACCACGTTGAAAACATCTTGCCTTAATCGGATTGCTTGGGCAGGGGGAGAGGGTCAACAATGGGAAACAGTTATGCAAGGGATAAAAGTTGAATTTAGGGATTTGGGCACGCGATTCTCAGTTCCGGCTATGTTTGACTGCAATAACACTCGACTTCCCAACGAACGGAGCTAAAGATTGTTTTTACTTAAGAGGTTTAAGTCGTGGTGGGAATGGAAATCGGAAACATCAACCGTGCACCTCTAATGGGTTCTTTTTTACCTATTTTTTTTTAAAAAGGCAAACAAAAAAATTCCCAATGTTTTCGTTTGTCATGGAGAAAGCTTCCCGCACTCTTTCGCTCCCCCGCTTTTCTACTCACACATCCACAGGTAATACATCATTTTGCAAATGTGCTGATAGTCGGCTGGGATCTCCGCGGAGAAATCTTGATAGAAGCATGGCTTGACGGGGCAGAACTTTGGAAGCGGGGGCCAGTTGTTCTGTTTCGCTGGAGGGGAGAAAAGAGAAGGCATTTCGGGAAGGCCTTCCACCACGGTGCCGGAATTGGCAAGCTGTCAGGCCTGCAATTATATTCCTTGTAGAATGCCACACTTTCTCTTATTTCATTAGGCTGTTTCTTTAGTACAGTCGATGGGAGGGGGGAATAGAAGGAGTAGGATTGTGGAATGTATTGTTTTTCATTCTTTACTAGAAGCCAAGGTCATCCTTTGTCTCCGCACCAGTACACCTGACCGGAAGAAATTGGGTGTGGATGCCAGTGTGGAAGAAGAATATTGGACCATGCGATATATTGTGGGTGTGGCGACAAGATCATGAACTTTTAACTGGGTGGAATTCTGATGTCATTTCCAGTATTGGAATTCCACAGCAATGTGCCAACATGCCTGTCTTATTAAATTGGAACTTTAAGGATAGTTTTGCCTTTGACTCGGATTTAATTCTGCATGGTATTTGGAACGCTGCTCTGAGGAGGGGGTTGGAGTAGATGTCTTGCTCATTTATTATTTTGGGGAGAAAAGGGGGTTTGAGCATTAAAGAGTGCGGAGAAGAGCAGCAAAGGTGATTATGGGGATTGGAGGCTAAAATATATGAAGAACGGTGGCAGGAAATGGGTATGTCTTAATGAAAAAGAGGGATGAGGGATGACAGGATAAGGTTACCCCTATATACGTGCTAGTCGTTCCTGACTCTAGGGGGCAGTGCTCATCTCCATTTCAAAGCCAAAGAGCCAGCGCTGTCCGAAGACGTCTCCGTGGTCATGTGGCTGGCATGACTCAACACTGAAGGCACACGGAACGCTGTTCCCTTCCCACCAAAGATGGTTCCTATTTTTCTACTTGCATTTTTTACGTGCTTTCGAACTGTTAGGTGGCGGAAGCTGGGATGAGTAACGGGAGCTCACTCCGTTACGTGGCGCTAGGGATTCGAACCGCCGAACTGCCAACCTTTCTGATCGACAAGCTCAGCGTTTTAGCCACTCAGCCACCGCGTCCCATATAAAATACGTATAAGTATAATCTTTATTGTCATTGTACCTATCAATGAAATTGATTATATAGATAGCAGCCTTCCAATATTTGAGGGGCTGCCACAAAGAAGAGGGAGTCAAGCTATTCTCCAAAGCACCTGAGCGTAGAACAAGAAGCCATGGATGGAAACTAATCAAGGAGAGAAGCAAGCTGGGTTGAAGGAGAAACTTCCTAACCCGCGAGGACAATTAGGCAATGGAACGACTTGCCTCCAGGTACTGTGGGGGCTCTAACTCTGAAGGTTTTTAAGAAGAGACTGGACAGCCCTTTGTCTGGAATGGCACAGGGTCTCTTGCTCGAACAGGGGTGGTGGTGGTGGACTAGAAGACCTCCAGGGTCCCTTCCAGGCCGGTCATTCTGTTATTACTCACGGTCAAAGGCAGCTGCGCTGTTCTGCAGTTCGCGCTCCTTTCTGTCCAATTCCGCAGCTTTCCTTTCTAATTCTTCTTGCTGCTTCAGAAGCCCAGCCTGCGCTGCTGAGGCCACAGACTGGAGGCCGGGAGAAGCAATGGAAATTATTAGAAAAGGGGAGGGAAGGGTTAAAAGTCAATTCTAGGGCAGTGTTTCTCAACCTTGGCGACTTTTAAGTCCTGTGGACTTCAACTCCCAGAATCCCCCAGCCAGCACAGCTGGCTGGGGGATTCTGGGAGTTGAAGTCCACAGGACTTAAAGTCGCCAAGGTTGAGAAACACTGATCTAGGGGATGGGCAGGGGGGGCTAGCGAAAGAGCCTGCAGCTCTAATCCTTTTGGAGTGGAGGTTGTGTTGCTTTCTAGTCTTTATTTTTTTTAAAAAAAAAATTAGAAGTTTTTTTGTTTTTATTCTTTCTAAGAGTACTCTGTGACATGGTTTATTATAAATTTAAATTAAAAATACATTTTTAGTTACATACACATTTCTCTTTTAAAAAATTTTGGTTGCTTATTTCCGTTGAATTGAAACCAATTTCTCAATTTTCTACGGAAATATTACTTCGTTATAAATTTTTATTTTAAAGACATAAGCACAGAAACAAACACATAACTTAAAAAACAACATAGGAACAATAAGTTCCATCGTATATCATACCGGAGTTCCGAATCGGTTTCTTTGCAGTTAGTGTTTTCCCTACTCTAGATTTCTATCTTGCGTTCATAATCTCCTTGTTCGTTATCCATTTTTATGTACAATTCTTTGTTTATTTAAACTTAGCTACTTATGACCAAATATTATTTATCTATATTATACTTTATATTTCTACTGTCATTTATTCTCTTACATACAGTTATAGGTATACATTCGCATAGTTATTCTTTTTCTTTGCCATTCTTATATTATTATTATTCCATTTAAAAGGTTATAAGGTGGAATGCTTTGTTTACCATCCTTCACACCTCCTATGACACCACCTTGTTTTCTAATTACCCGCCCGAGTGTTTGATTGCTGAATGAAAGTTGGGTTTTATTATTTTTCTGTTGTTCACATATTGTTTTGTTTTGACCTTGCACCTCCCCTCCCCTGTGGTTGTAAGCCGCCCTGAGTCCCCTCAGGGAAAAGGGCGGCATATAAATCCCAATAAATCCCAATAAAATCCCAAAATCTAGTCTTTAAAACAGCTTTTTTTTCCAACTTGGCAATTAGTGAGATGGGTGGACTTCCAAGTCCCAGAATTCCCCTGGGCTGAGGAATTCTGGGAGTTGAAGTCTACATCTCTTAAAGTTGCCATGTTGGAAAAAGGAATGCCTTAAAAAGTATTCAGGCATTCCGCCAATCCAGCCTTTTCACGCCAACCCAGCCTTTTAATATTTAATTGACGCTTATTCTTGGTTTTATATTTAGCCCTTCTTATTGATGAACTGGATTTTAATAAAGGTTTTTAGGCTTTTTATGTTTTTCCGCTGGGAGTTAACTGAGATGGATGGCATCTACATTGGATACATGAATTGATCAAGTAATAAATAGTGGCACCATTAAATACTAGATTTTGGAAGAATTTGGTTATCTGTCTCTAGGTTTCTCCAAGGAATCAGAGGAAGCCCATGTTTGTTTTAAAAAAGCCCTAAAGGTTCCCCTTGCACATATGTGCTAGTCGTTTCCGATTCTAGGGGGTGCTGCTCATCTCCGTTTCAAAGCCGAAGAGCCAGCGCTGTCCGAAGACGTCTCTGTGGTCATGTGGCCGGCATGACTCAACGCTGAAGGCGCACGGAACGCTGTTCCCTTCCCACCAAAGGTGGTTCCTATTTTTCTACTTGCATTTCTTACGTGCTTTCGAACTGCTAGGTTGGCAGAAGCTGGGACAAGGAACGGGAGCTCACTCCGTTACAATGGTGCTAGGGATTCGAACCGCCAAGCTTTCTGATTGGCAAACTCAGCATCTTAGCCACTGAGTTACCGCGTCCCTATAGGCTCTTAAAACCTATTGCCATCTAGTGTTTTTTGATCAGCTTTCTTGATTTTCTAGGAAATTGTGCACGTGAAATAAAAAAAATTTCAGACATGCAGATAGAAGAACTTATTCGAATTTCTCCCTTGAGAGGCAAATATTGCCATTTCTCTCTTTCTGCTTTCTGAGGTCCTTGTTCCAAACATAATTCCAAACAGCACCAGGAAAGGACTAGTATCTCAGAAGAGAAGTGGGTTTTATGTGTTCTGACCGAGGTTTCCCAAGAGCATGAAACAGATTCTTTCTCCTGGCAAAACCCCCTTTTATTAATTGACGTGAATTCTGCTCATTCACATCCAGCAAAGTCTTTCAAGGGAGGATTTTCAGTCACAAACCTTCTCTGGCTTGGAGAGCTGCCAGGCCGATCTCTGCAAAACTTGGCAAGGAGTCTCGGAGAGTCAGGAACCAATTAAGTGAATTAATTGTCTCCTGCAAACTCCACTCCCCTTTCGCTCCCCTTTTATTTCCTCTGGGAGGGGCCATTCATCGTCCACCTGTGGCCTTACTCCCAAGTCGACCCTTGTTCCTTAGCTGCTCCCTTTGTCTGGCAACTCTGCACATGCGCACACTGGGAACAGGCTCCAGTTGTTCATCTGCCTCACTCATGTCTGACTCTGAAGGCAGCTGATAACTGGCATATGGCCCTGGCTCCCTCTCTGCCTCCAACACAGAGCCCTCGTCCGAGCCTTCCCCAGACTCCAGGACTGGCCCAGGTTCCTCCTCAACCTCCTCACTGTCCGAATCTGCTGCCAGCTCCGCTGGTTGCTGGTGGGCCACAACATTATGATCAGGAGGAATAAAAACATAAAGCAGGATCCCTTGTGTGTGTGTGTGTGTCTGGAGGGGAGAAGTGATTACAGGAAGTCCTGGAGTTACAACCATCTATTCAGGCTGCTTAATGGCCGCGTGAACAACCCAACAACTGCAGGGATTCACGTGGCAACGGGGCAAAAACTCACTTAATAAATGTCTCACTGAACAAGAGAAAATTTTCAAGCTCAATTGAGGTTGTTAAGTCGAGGAGGCCTGTAACTTCCTGGAGCAGGGGTCTCCAACCTTGGCAACTTTTAAGCCTGGCGGACTTCAGCTCCCAGAATTCCTCAGCCAGCTTTGCTTTGCTGGCTGAGGAATTCTGGGAGTTGAAGTCCGCCAGGCTTAAAAGTTGCCAAGGTTGGAGAACCCCTGTCCTAAGAGGGAGGAGGGCCGCAAGATTCTCTCTCGGTGGCATTTGCTACCCTTCCCTTTTTTACCTGCTGGAGACTCTGACCGCTGCTGTCCTCTAGCAACCTCTGCCTCTCTGAACCTTCCGGGCTTGCCGAGATGAATTTAGGAGTCAGGTACTTGCTCGCCTGTCTAAGCAGCAGCTGCAACACACAACTAGGCTTGTGCTAAGCTTACGGGATGGGCCTGATCTGCTGGCTCCTGCAACGGAGTCACCGGCCCTCGAAAACAGGTTAGACAAGCAAGGTAAGGACAGGAGGAGAAAAACCGCACGCGGGAAAGCACGCCACCAGGAGTAGACTTAATGCTTCTCTCTCTCTCTCTCCTCATCCAAAGGCAGGAAATTAAAATATTCTCTGGGATTTCCCGCTCTTTGGAGGGAGGGATTTAAGCAAAGTCACCCATGGACAAATGGATTCTTGTGATTCCCAAGGGTGCTTCCCCTCCCTCTCCCCCTTTAAGAGGCAACTGGATTTTCTGGTTTTTCTTTGAAGAGGTTTTGCTTCTCATCCAAGAAGCTTCTTAAGCTCTGACTGGGGTGGTGGGGTGGTAGGGGTGGAGAATGGAAGGATTGATATTTGGTGCAGAATATAAATCTGCAAGCTCTGAACGCATGGGATCGAATGATTTATATTCCAGTTGCCTCTTGGACCTGGGTGATTGAGAACCTCCATAGATATTGATTCTTGCGATGGTTCCCGAATGTTTTTGTTTTTAACTGTTTAACTGTTTATTAAATTTATAGGCCGCCCAATCCCGGAGGACTCTGGGCGGCTTACAGAAACAGAAATTAAAAAACAGATAAAACACGACAAATTTAAAAAGACACAGCATGCACCCAATCTAAGCGGGGCTGGACCCCAATCCAGAGGTCAACAGCCCCAGGCCTGCCGGAATAGCCAGGTCTTAATAGCTTTTTGGAAGGCCATGAGAGTGGGTAGGGTCCGGATCTCTGGGGGCAGCTCGTTCCATAGGGCCGGAGTGGCAACAGAGAAGGCCCTGCTCCGAGGCGTTGCCAGCCGGCATTGTCCAGCTGACGGTACCTGGAGAAGGCCCATCCTGTGCGATCTTATTGGTCTTAGGGAGGTGTGCGTTTTTAGATCATTAGTAGGAGGAGGAGATACTGTAAAACAGGCCAAAAAAGAAAGAAAGAAAGAAAGAAAGAAAGAGAGAGAGAGAGAGAGAGAGAGAGAGAGAGAGAGAGAGAGAGAGAAAAGAGAGAATATATTTGTAGCTCAGGATTGGACTGTGGGGTCCCTGGTGGTTTCTGAGCTTGGTGGTTTTCTAGTAGACGTTTCATGACCCAACTAGGTAACATCATCAGTGCTTAAAGGGAGCGGGGTTAGAAGGACGACGTTATCCAGTTTGGGAACGAAACTACCAAGCTCAGAGAGCACCAAGGACCCCAGAAGCAAAATGCCAGACAAGGAAGAATGGATGGAAACTGACCAAGGAGAGATTCAATCTAGAAATAAGGGGAAATTTCTAACAGGGAGAACAATCAACCCACGGAACAAAAGTTGCCTTCAGAAGTTGGGGAGCTTCATCACTGGAGGCTTTCAAGAAGAGACTGGACTGCCATCTCTCAGAAGTGGTGTAGGGTCTCCTGCTTGAGTGAGGGGTTGGACTCCCTTCCAACTCTGTTAATCTGGACGAGGAGAGTGGCAAGAAGTGTTCCGGATTAAACTATCCAGAACAAAAGCTTGCTTCCTCTTCCTTATGAACAGAGGCAGAAACTCCACCCCACCCCCACCCCCAAATGCAAAGAAAAAGATATTAAGATACCTTTTCCAGAGGATTACCACCCTGATCGGCATTTCATGGGCCTGTCTATTATGGGTTAGCCTAGGACAGTGGTTCCCAAACTTGGCAACTTTAAGACTTGTGGACTTCAACTTGTAGAATTCTCCAGCCAGCTCTGCTGGCTGGAGAATTCTGGGAGTTGAAGTCCACAAGTCTTAAAGTTGCCAAGTTTGGGAACCACTGGTCTAGGATATGGGATGACGTCCTATAGAGACTCTATAATGCAAGGAGTAAATTGGGGGGGGGAGGGGGCACACCTGTGGGGTGGGCTCCACAGAAGTCTGCAACACGGCAGGCTGAGAGGCGCCAGCAGTACGGGTGGCTGGGATGGTCTGAGCGGCATTCGTCTAGAGGAGGAGAGGAAAATATTATTATTCATCAAATTTGTCCGTCATCTCGCAAGGCACCTCTTTAGGTGGTTTACAACTTCAAAATAAAACCGTGTGTGTGTAAAATTGCAATAAAAATACAGGTTATAACTTAAAACCTAAAAGATGGGGAGGAAGGGGAGCAGATATCAGAAAGCGGGAGATAAGAGATAAAACATCCAGCTCCTAATTATTTATTTTTTTAAAAACCCTTTATCTAGCTACCTGGGACCCAGATTGTTGGGGGCAACAGGCTGCCTCGGTAAACCGCTTAGACAGGGCTGTATAGCACTGTGAAGTGGTATATAAATCTAAGTGCTATTGCTATTTTCCTTCCTTCCTTCCCAATGGTTAGAATGCAGTATTGCAGGCTCACTCTGCCCACTGCCATCAGTTCGATCCTCACAGGCTCAAGGTTGACTCAGCCTTCCAGCCTTCTGGGGTCTGTCAAAGGAGGACGCAGATTGTTGGGGGCAAGAGGCTGACTCTGCAAACCACTTAGGGAGGACTGTAAAGCACTCTGAAGTGGTATATAAGTCTGAGTGTCCTTCCTTCCTTCCTTCCTTCCTTCCTTCCTTCCTTCCTTCCTTCCTTCCTTCCTTCCTTAATGCAGCATTGCAGGGAAATGCTACCCCCTGCCTGGAGCTCGATCTTGACTGGCTCAAGGTTGACTCAGCCTTCCATCCTCCCGAGGTTGGTCAAAGGAGGACCCAGATTGTTGGGGGCAAGAGGCTGACTCTCTAAACCGCTTAGAGAGGACTGTAATGCACTCTGAAGTGATATATAAGTCTGAGTGCCCTTCCTTCCTTCCTTCCTTCCTTCCTTTCCTCCTTCCTTCCTGAATGCAGCATTGAAGGGAAACGCTGCCCCCAGCCTGCAGTTCGATCTTGACTGTCTCAAGGTTGACTCAGTCTTCCATCCTTCCGAGGTCGGTCAAAAAGGATAACCCAGATTGTTGGGGGCAAGAGGCTGACTTTGTAAATTGCTTACGGAGGATTGTAATGCACTCTGAAGTGATATATGTCTGAGTGTTCCTTCCTTCCTTCCTTCCTTCCTTCCTTCCTTCCTTCCCTCCCTCCCTCCTTCCTTCCTTCCTTCCTTCCTTCCTTCCCTTCCCTTCCTTAATGCAGCATTGCAGGGAAACGCTACCCCAGCCTTGAATTCCATCTTGACTGTCTCAAGGTTGACTCAGCCTTCCATCCTTCCGAGGTTGGTCAAAGGAGGACCCAGATTGTTGGGGCAAGGGGCTGACTCTGCAAAGTGCTTAAAGATGTATGTAAAGCACTATGAAGTGGCATACAAGTCTAAGTGCAGTTGCTATTTCAACCAACTTTGACCAGCTCCCCATCAAACGTTGAAAAGCCCATGTAAAAACCACTGAAAGCGACATATAACAGTTGACTATACCCCTGAACTTACTTGCCGAGAAGTCTCCGAGAAGGGATTGAATTCATCCAGGGTACCCTGGTTCGCATTGGCCAGCTGAGTGACTGAAGGATCCTGGTTGAGAAGAAGAGAGGAGAAGGAGGAGGAAGAATATTAATAGGTTTCCTGGAACATGTCAGGAAATTGTATGTTTAATTTTAGATGAGGTTCTTGGACACCCTTCTGTTTACAGTCTAGAGTGGTGTTTCTCAACCGTGTGAATTTCAAGGTGGCAGGGAATTCTGGGAGTGGAAGTCCACATATTCTGAAAGTTGCCAAGTTGGGAAAACATTTCCTTGAAAGCATTCAGCCATTCTGCAGACCCAGCATTTTTCCCCTAGGCCAGGTTTTTAATGTTTAAATTGTTAAGAACCGCTCCCCCCCATAACCATAATGGCTAAGAACCAATGGTAATTTCCTGTGCTCCCAAGTAAAGGTAAACGTTCCCCTCGCACATATGTGCTAGTCGTTCCCGACTCTAGGGGGCGGTGCTCATCTCCGTTTCAAAGCCGAAGAGCCAGCACTGTCCGAAGACGTCTCCGTGGTCATGTGGCCGGCATGACTCAACGCCGAAGGCGCATGGAACACTGTTCCCTTCCCACCAAAGGTGGTCCCTATTTTTCTACTTGCATTTTTTACGTGCTTTCAAACTGCTAGGTTGGCAGAAGCTGGGACAAGTCACGGGGGCTCACTCCGTTACGCGGCGCTAGGGATTTGAACTGCTGACCTTTCTGATCGACAAGCTCAGCGTCTTAGCCACTGCGTCCACATAGCCACTGAGCACTTGTGCTCCCAAGCGGGTAACTATAAACCTAAAACAGTCAGGTTAGCCCCCAAATGAAGTAAATTCTTAATTTCCAATTC
The DNA here is from genome assembly GCF_051295495.1 of Thamnophis sirtalis. Classification (NCBI taxonomy): domain Eukaryota; kingdom Metazoa; phylum Chordata; class Lepidosauria; order Squamata; family Natricidae; genus Thamnophis; species Thamnophis sirtalis. The sequence continues at coordinate 4,474,281 of NW_028261382.1, forward strand.
CCAAAAAAATTAGCCCCGCCTACTTTGTGGCCCCCAAACCTCCCAGTGTAAAGGGGGCCCTCGGCCACCAAAATGTTGCATCTCCCTTGCCCTAAAATCATAAAATATTGGCGTAAGATAAGAAAGTGGCTGGAAGAGATGGGTGAGCAGAGGACAGAGTTGAAGCTGGGAATGTTTCCCCTGGGTATTTCTGATGGAAAAATGGGGAAAAAATTACAATACATAACATTCCATATTCTAACTGCAAGTAGAATCATTTTAGCACAGAACTGGAAACCAACAGACACTCCCCCCCCCCCCCAGACCCAACTATAAGAGGGAAAATTTATGAATGCCCAGAAATGGATTGGCTGTCTATGGAAATGAAGGTGGGGGGGGAAGAAACCGCGTGCTATCCATTTTGAAATAGATGGTATTCCTGGCTTGGGAGTAAACGTAAAACTTGGGGTATAAAAGGTTAAAGTATAATGTATAGAATGTAAAAGGTATAAGAAAAATATTGATATTGATTTGATGTTATCATAACTTCAATAAGGACATAACTTAGGATATTGAAATTGAGGTAGGCTTTTGGTAAAGCGTGACCCGTCAAAACCGCGTTCCACAAAAGCGCGGTCGACGAAATCGCGTATGTGACGTCATCACAACGCGACAAAAAAGATCAAAAAATTGAAATAAAAATTAAATTACAGCAAGCCGATTCACATAAAGGTAAGGGTTAGGTTAAGGGTTAGGGTTAGGTTTAGAGCGTTAGCGTTACGTTTAGCGTTAGGTTAAGGGTTAGGTTTAGGGTTAGGTTTGGGGGGGTTAGAGTAAGGTTTTCGCTTTATTTTTACATTTTTCGATCTTTTTCGTCGCGCTGTGATGACGTCACATACGCGCTTTCGTCGACCGCGATTTTGTGGTGGAACCTTGGTAAAGAGAATTGTTACGAAAGGTATTGATACCGATACGGAAAAGCTCTTATAAGTGTAAATTTGTGTTTTGGGTCCTGTCTTTTAAATGTTGGAAAGTTCAATAAATACTTTTTTTTAAAAAAATAAAAAATGTTGCATCTCCCTGTGCAAAGCCGCAACAAAACAACTTTCATTGCAACTCAGCTGGAGAGGTGAACTTTGCAAACTGCATTTAATGAATAACTTTGGGCAAAGAGCTGAAGTGCTGACACTCCCACCCTAAACAATGTTGTTATACAACTTTGTGAATCACTCCAGGGAGGGGAAACAGGTACGCACTGCAGGTAAAGAGGCTCGAAAACCAGTCCGGGGAGTCCTCAACTTACCACCACAATCGGGCCCGGAATTTAGGTTGCTAAGTGAATTTTGCTACGGTTTAAGACCTTTCTTGCCACAGTTTTTAAGGGAATCCCTGCCGTTGTTAAATGAGTAAGTCGGTTAAGTGACTCTGGTGTCCGCAAGGTCAGCGGGGAAGCCCGATTCGCTTAACGGCCGCGTGACCAACTTATCAACTGCAGGGATTCACTTAACAAGGGTGGCAAGAAAAGGTCGCAAAAGGAGGCAAACCTCTCACTTAACAAACGTTAGTCCAACAGTTAGTGAGTTAAGTCCAACAGAAATGTGTGGTTGTAAATCGAGGATGCTCTGTATTCCAAAAAAGTCCGTCTTAAAGGATTATACAGCAGAGCCTCAGGTCACAAACACTTCTGACCACGACCGTATTGGGTGCCGACCAAAAAATCCACTAAATAGAATAGAATAGAATAATAGAGTTGGAAGGGACCTTGGAGGTCTTCCAGTCCAACCCCCTGCCTAGACAGGAAACCCTACATCAATTCAGACAAATGCTTATCCAATCTCTTCTTAAAAACTTCCAGTGTTGGAGCATTTACAATTTCTGGAGGCAAGTTGTTCCACTGATTAATTATTCTGTCAGGAAATTTCTCCTTAGTTCTAAGTTGCTTCTCTCCTTGATTAGTTTCCACCCATTGCTTCTTGTTCTACCCTCAGGTGCTTTGGAGAATAGTTTGACTCCCTCTTCTTTGTGGCAGCCCCTGAGAGATTGGAAGACTGCTATCATGTCTCCCCTGGTCCTTCTTTTCATCAAACTAGACATCCCCAGTTCCTGCAACCGTTCTTCATATGTTTTAGCCTCCAGTCCCCTAATCATCCTGGTTGCTCTTCTCTGCACTCTTTCTCCACATCTTTTTTACAGTGTGGCGTTTCACTCTGGTCATGAAAACATCCTCGGGTGGCGATCAAACACAGCCACAGCAATTTCCCCTGCTGCGCCATCACTCTTGCTTCCGGTCAGGGTTGCGACCAAAGTCCTGGAATGGATTACGGTTGTGACCAGAGCTTCCACTGTATTTTTATTTGACGGCATTTGATTTCCTGGACTAAGAAGATAACCGTTTCCTTTTTGAGAAAGTTAAATAAAAGTTTGTTTCGGACTTGGAACAAAAAAAAAATAAAAAGGGAAAGAACCCAATAGTGAAAGATGGATTTCACGACTTGAACCTACCTAATGGAATTTAAAACAAAACACAAAATAAGACACTTGGACTCTGCTTTAAGTACACACAAAATTTAATATCCCAGGTGAAGCAAGCGTCCTGGAAAAAAAAAGACATCGCGGAAGGAGGTGTACAAACCTGAAAGTCTGCTGAGTGATTGGCAGCAGCTTTCCCGATATTACGGGATCTCGGCTTTATAGAAAAAGGAAGAGAGGCAGCTTGCAAATTGCACGACTTGCTTTGTCACACCGAGCTTGCCTAAGTGTGAACGTTGGACTTCCTGAGCAGGGTGGAATAGGGGAAGCAGCAGCCTAGTGCCTGGACACCAAAATGCTCCAATTTTCTTGAAGCTAGGCCACAAATCAAAGCGAGATGTCCCGGCGTTGCTTTAATTTATAAATGTCCCCTCAAGGCTTCACAAAGGCCTCTTAAGAGAAATTATGAAGGCCCAGCTCACATTCTGGTTAATGGAGGTTTCGTCACCTCCTGGTATCTTTTTGTCTCTCTGTCTGTCTGTCTGTCTGTCTGTGTGAGAGTGAGGGAAATATTGAAAGACACAGAGAGACGGAGATTGAGAGAGGGGGATGGAGAGAAAGATTGAAAGAGAGAAAGACAGAGAGGGAGAGAAAGAGAGAGGGAGAGAAAGACAGAGAGAGGAAGAGAGAGGGAGGGAGAGAGAGTGGGGAGAGAGATTGAAAGACAGAGAGACGGAGATTGAGAGAGGGTGGATGGAGAGAAAGATTGAAAGAGAGAAAGACAGAGAGGGAGAGAAAGACAGAGAGGAAGAGAGAGGGAGGGAGAGAGAGAGGGAGGGAGAGAGAGAGGTTGAAAGACAGAGAGATGGAGATTGAGAGAGGGAGATGGAGAGAAAGACAGAGAGAAGGAGAGAAAGAGAGGAGAGAAATATTGAAAGTCACAGACGGAGATTGAGAGAGGGTGGTGGAAAGATTGAAAGAGAGAAAGACAGAGAGAGGGAGAGAAAGAGAGAGAGAGAGAAATATTGAAAGACACAGAAAGACGGAGATTGAGAGAGGGGGGATGGAGAAAGATTAAAAGAGAGAAAGACAGAGTGTGAGAGTGAGAGTGAGAGAGAGAGAGAGAAATATTGAAAGACACAGAGAGACGGAGATTGAGAGAGGGGGATGGAGAGAAAGATTGAAAGAGAGAAAGACAGAGAGAGGGAGAGAAAGAGAGAGGGGAGAGGAAGAGAGAGAGAGAGGAAGAGAGAGAGAAAAGAGAGAAATATTGAAAGACACAGACAGAGATTGAGAGAGGGGGGATGGAGAGAAAGATTGAAAGACAGAGAGAGAGAGAGAGGAAAATGAAGAGAGAGGGAGGGAGGGGGAGAGAGAGAGAGAAGAGAGAAATATTGAAAGACACAGAGAGATGGCGATTGAGAGAGGGGGGATGGAGAGAAAGATTAAAAGAGAGAAAGACAGAGAGAGGGAGAGAAAGAGAGAGGGGGAGAGAGAGGAAGAGAGAGAGCGGAAAAGGAACAGAGAGGGAGGGAGGGAGAGAGAGAGAAGAGAGAGAGAAATATTGAAAGACACAGATGGAGATTGAGAGAGGGGGATGGAAAGATTGAAAGAGAGAAAGACAGAGTGAGGGTGAGAGAGAGAGAGAGAGAGAGAGGGAGGGAGAAATATTGAAAGACACAGAGAGACGGCGATTGAGAGAGGGGGGATGGAGAGAAAGATTAAAAGAGAGAAAGACAGAGAGAGGGAGAGAAAGAGAGGGAGGGAGACTTCCACAACCATGTTGTAAAGGTCTCTGCGTCACCCTCCCTAAACTCTAGAAGATCACAGGTATACAACCTTGGCAATTTTTAAGTCTTGTGCACTTCAACTCCCAGAATTCCATGTTGGCTGGGGAATTCTGGGAGTTGAAGTCCACAAATCTGAAAGTTGCCAAAGTTGGACACTCCCGATTTAGACAGTTATCTAGCCGCATTGTCTGCCATAGACACTTTCCCTACAAGGCTTGGGAATTGTTCCGTTATGTATTACAAAACCTATGCACAGTGGCAGAGTAAATGAGCCTCTGTTCCACATTGCCACACCCAGTTCACCAAAGCAAAACTTAAAGGAGTCCAGCTGCCAACACCTTTGGCAAACAAGGATACAAGATGTTTCATCTTGGAAAGATATACAGGTGGCAGTTCGAATCCCTAGCACTGCCTAATGGGGCGAGCTCCTGTGACTTGTCCCAGCTTCTGCCAACCTAGCAGTTCGGAAGCACGTAAAAAATGCAAGTAGAAAAATAGGAACCACCTTTGGTGGGAAGATAACAGTGTTCTGTGCGCATTCGGCGTTGAGTCATGCCGGCCACATGACCACGGAGAATGTCTTCGGACAGCGCTTGGCTCTTCGGCTTTGAAACAGAGATGAGCACTGCCCCCTAGAGCTGGGAACGGCTAGCACAGATGTGCGAGGGATATATATCAAGTTGCCTTCTAAAAATGGGAGAAACTCTCCCCAAGCAGCTCTTGAGGACTTAACAACTTCAGAATTTCAAAAGTTAGGGGGAAAAAGCACACGGGATGATACAAGGTGGTGGCAACACCTCCATCAACATGCCGTCATGTGAAGCCAGTTAATTCGAGACAATTTGTTTTGAGACTAGATGGGCTCTGCCAGACACGGCTGCCATAGCTGGGTCAGCCCAAATGGCCTCGCTTCCTGAGGATAGGGATATCTTCTGCCAATCAGCAGATTGGCGTTGCCAAAAGAAAAGAAAAACAAAGAGGAACCATTCGGAGAAAAGGCTGCATCAGTCACTGGGGAGTGTGCCAATGGAAGGCATCTCTTTGGCCCAGGGACAAGAGGCCTTTGGGAGCACAGAAATGAGTTGGCTATAATCACATGGAGGCTGGGTGTTGGGTTAAGCAGCAGCTTTCGAAGGCTGGAAGGGAACTGGGAGGTCTTCTAGTCCAACAGCGACACGCAAAGGGCCTTTCCAGATGGGTAGCTAATTGCTGATTTTCTTGGTATGGTAGAATAGAATAGAATAGGGAGTAGAGTAGAGTAGTGTAGAATAGAGTGGATTGAATAGAATAGAATAGGGTAGAGTAGAATAGAGAGTAGAGTAGAATAAATAGAATAAGGAATAGAATAGGGAATATAGAGTAGAATAGATTGGATTGAATAGAATAGGCACTAGAGTAGAATAGAATAGATTGGATTGAATAGAATAGAATAGGGAATAGAGTAGAGTAGAATAGATTGGCTTGAATAGAATAGGGAATAGAATAGAATAGATTGGATTGAATAGAATAGGGAATAGAATAGAATGGATTGAATAGAATAGGCACTAGAGTAGAGTAGAATAGATTGAATAGAATAGAATAGGAAATAGAGTAGAATAGAATAGATTGGATTGAATAGGGGATACATTAGAATAGAATAGATTGGATTGAATAGAATAGGAAACAGAGTAGAGTAAAATAGAGTAGAGTAGAATAAACAGAATAAGGAACAGAATAAGGAATACAGTAGAGTAGAGCAGAGTAGAATAACAGATTTGGAAGGGACCTCAGCGGTCTTCTAGTCCAACCCCTTGCCCAAGGGAAGATTCCTTATACCATCCAGGACAAATGAGCGTCCAATTTTTTCTTGCAGGCCTTCAGCGACGGCACACCCTTAACCCTAGGAGTCAAGCTATTCCACTGATTTATTGCTCTGTCAGGAAAGGTCACATTTCTGATCTCCCTCTGACCAGCTTCCTGCCCTTGCTTCTTGCCTTGCCCTCAGGCCCTACAGAGAATTAATCAAATTCTGTTCCCTGCCACACAGTCCTTCAAGTATTGGAGGTCCCATCTAAGCCTTCTCTTTCTCGGGCTAAGCAAACCCACTTCCTTTAGCCATTCATTGCATGTGAAAATTGGATTGGCACAATCTTACCTAGGGTTATTACGAAGGCAGTGCTGCGTTGTATTTCTTAGGACTTCACTTCCTTGTACACTTAAGAATTATGCTCATGTCATATTAGGAAAGCTCATTATAAGGGCATATTAAATATTGCTTTCCTTTCTGCCCATCCAAAACATCTGAGGGCAGGACAAGACGCAACGGATGGAAAAATTAAGTAAGGAGAACACCAACGTAGAACTATGGAGAAATTTCCTGACAGCGAGAACAATTAACTAGCGGAACAGATTGCCTCCAGAAGTTTTAGGCGCTCCATCACTAAAGGGTTTTAAGAAGAGACTATTCTGTTATTTTTTTTGTAAAAACAGGTGCCATGAGTTATGAATTATGCAGGAGTAACTGGATCAAGGCTACAGTTTTTCCAGTTGCAATGGACGGCTGTGAAAGTTGGACCATAAGGAAGGCTGAGCACCAAAGAATGGAGGCCTTTGGACTCTGGTGCTGGAGAAGACTCCTGCGAGCCCCTTGGACTGCAAGGCCATCCAACCGGTCAGTCCTAGAGGAGATCAACCCTGATTGCTCTTTAGAAGGCCAGATCCTGAAGAGGAAACTCAAAGACTTTGGCCACCTGATGAGAAGGAAGGACTCCCTGGAGAAGAGTCTCATGCAGGGAAAGATGGAGGGCAAAAGAAGAAAGGGATGACAGAGAAGGAGGTGGCTGGATGGAGTCACCGAAGCAGTCGGCGTGAGCTCAAATGGACTCTGGTGGATAGAAGAGGACAGGAAGGCCTGGAAGAAGGTTGTCCATGGGGTCGCGACGTGTTGGACACAACTTCGCAACTAGAAACAACAACTGGACTAAGCCATAGCTAAAACCCTACAGGCTAATCTCAGAAACAAAACAACATGAAAAGATTAATCTATCATAAGGAATTCAAGCAGATCCGTGTTTCTCAAAGAATCACTAAAGTTTCCAATGCTAAAATTCAGCGCCAAAGTCCATCTCATTCGATACAAGGTTTCCCAATGTCTTAAATTCATGATTATTATTTTTTAAAACAAAAACCCATAACCAAAAGATCCTGAGCATTGAAAGTTACAAAAGTTTATCTTCCTCTCCGCCTGTAATGTGGAAGAAAAGGTTCAGTGTTTTCCAAATGCTACATGAGGCAAACGTGGAAAAAAATATATCTGCGGAGATAACATTAGTTATATTCGTAAAAAAATTATTGTCAGGGCCCTTGGTAAAGAAAGGACATGTCGGCTTGAGTGCCTCAGTTAACAATCGTCGCGTCTTGTCACAAGGAAGAGAAGTTAATGGACTAAGGAAAGTGTTACAAAGAAATTCCACAGGATAAAAAACGACTCTTTGAAAGTGACGTTCGAAGAAAAGAATCTTTTTCCCCTCCTAAAAAAATAAAACTAAAGTTCTTTCTTCCAAGGTTGGAATAACTTTCCAAGACAGCATTAAGTGGAAGTAGGAACCACCCTATGCTATCTAATCTATCTATCTATTCTATCTATCTATATATATATAAATGGCTGTGTGTGTGTGTGTTTGTGTGTGTGTCCCAGCATAACTCTGGAACGCCTTGAGCAATTTCAACCAAACTTGGTACACAGATGACTTACTCCCTGGAAAGAAACACTCTGGGGGTAAGACACTCCAAACACCCTTCAGGGTGTGTTCTGTTAAGATACAGCCTGTTGTGCCTTAAAATGGCTTCTACCGTACCGCCGTAAAATGGCTTCTACTGTACTGCCGTAAAATGGTTTCTACTGTACAGCGCAATGGAGTTGCCATGGCAACAGCCTCACCATACTCCACGAGGGGGCTCCCTCTGGTGAGGGGGGAAAATCTATCCGTCTATAGCAGTGTTTTTCAACCACTGTGCCGTGGCGCACTAGTGTGCCGTGAGATAGTGTAAGGTGTGCCGTGGGAAAATTACTTTATATATAGTCAATATAGGCACAGAGTTAAAAATTTTTAACATTTTCTAATGGTGGTGTGCCTCGTGATTTTTTTCATGAAAAAAGTGTGCCTTTGCACAAAAAAGGTTGAAAAACACTGGTCTATAGGATCCTACAACAATAAATTAGCATTCCTGGCATTGCCACTGTGTCCTTTCTTGAGCTGGCCTACTTCAAACAGCTGCCCAGATGCCCAGAGACAATCACACTACCGCACCCAGATCATCATAAACCTGACGTTCGCGTCCCGCTTTCTTCACGGTTCCAAAATGGGAGCAATTTTATTTTTACCCTGATCCCAAATCTATAAATTAAGCTAACCTGGGGTGGGGGGAGAAAGTCTGAGAAACTGGTCTTGAACGGGAAATTCCTATTCCTCTTAGGTCTAAATAAATTTACAACGAAGGATTAAAAACTTTTAGAAAACAGTATCTGGCATAGGTTCTCTTCCAACATTAGGGACTTGGAACAACAAACTTCAAAGACTTTTAAGCCGAGTCCCTGCTTTTCAGCAGAATTAGGAGGAAAGCGACAGGAAATGTGTTCTGAAAAGCTGTAAAAATCAAATAAAAGAGATGAAATCTGTGCCAGATGATGAACAATAACACTCCTTATGCAGCCGAGTTTCAGCGACTAGTCATATTTAGCAAACCCTGTATATTCCTTGCATTTAAAAGGTCACAAGCAGGGCCTTAAAAAAGGCAAAGGAAACACTTTGAAAAATAGGGCAGGAAACATCTTCGCAAAGTGGAACAAACAGCAGCAAAAGCTTGCTGAGGTTCAGCCGCACAATCCCAAAACACAGCTGATATTTCAAGAAAGATCGTGAGAAATCACATAACGGTGGCTCTATCCATACGTAGCTTGCCAGTTATTTACTCCAATCGGGGAACCTCAAACTGCAGATCAGAGGCTTCCTCTGCAATCCATGTTTAGCATCCATCTCCCCAAAAAACAAGTATCATTTTTGTGTTGTCATATTATCTATATAAGAGGAAACAGCATTTCAATGCTGAAAAATTGAGCAACTTGAAACAAATCTGACTAACCTACCTAGCGCAATCGTGTTTACATTTTATCTTTTTTTCCCTCCTCTTTGTCGTTTGTCAAGAAATTCAAGACAGGCAATGCAAACTAAGCCCCCTTAAGGCTTCCACTTCAACGCCCCCATTGGTTTTAACCCTTGTGGCTTTCAGTAATGCAGGAAACAAGCTATCACGTTAAAGCACAAAATGGCTTATTTGCTCCAGCATATTAATGTGAACAGAAGCAATTATATTTTTATTCTTAGGGCCAGTGTTAAGCATTCACCCAGCTAAGAGATAGGAATCAGAGCTAGATAGCAGGGAACTGTCTACATTAGCTGAAACCGCAACAAATGTTGGGGACCAACACATTTCTTACGTAAATTGAGTTTCCTGCAAATTTATTTATATGTTACATTTGTATTTCATATAGAGAGTCTGGGCAGCATACATAATAAAATACACAAAAGCACATATGTAAAAAACATTTAAACCACACTTTAAAGAGAAAAAAAGGACAGATAGCAAACAGTGTTTGGAGAATCAACACACACAATTGTCTAACTGGCTCCTCACTATCACGGGATTCCCAAATCTGTTGACAAATGTTTCAGGACATTCTGGAAAGTTAACGGGGTTGGGACCAGCCTCACCTTGGGGGAAAATGTTTCACAGGGTGGGGACTACAGAAGAAAAAGCTTTCCTCCTGGCTCTTAAATACCACAATACCCATAAATGCTGTTTTGGTTGTATGAGACAGACATGGCTACTTCTTTGGAGAAATCTTGCCAAACTTGGCAACCTAGACTTCAATAATTTCCAGAATTCTTTAACCAGTTATGTTGGCTGAGGAATTCTGGGAATCGAAGTTCCACAAGTCTTAAAAGTGGCCAATTCAGCAGTCCCCTCCCTGGGTTAATGAAACAGACTTTCACACTTTCCCTAGAAATCAGATTCACTAAAAATCAGCATATTTTATCTTTTTTTTTTGAAAGGGGGAGGGGAAAAGTTATTTATTTCCTTGTATTTATTTATGAAATGCAGAAGCCGCCCATCTGACTGTTGAGCAACCCTGAGTGGCTTTAGATAAAGTAAAGATAAAGGTTCCCCTTGCACATATGTGCTAGTCATTCCCGACTCTAGGGGGCGGTGCTCATGTCCGTTTCAAAGCCGAAGAGCCAGCGCTGTCCGAAGATGTCTCTGTGGTCATGTGGCCGGCATGACTCAACACCGAAGGCGCATGGAAGGTTATTACCTTCCCACCAAAGGTGGTTCCTATTTTTCTACTTGCATTTTTACGTGCTTTTGAACTGATAGGTTGGCAGAAGCTGGGACAAGTCATGGGAGCTCGCACTGTTAGGCAGTGCTAGGGATTCGAACTGCCACCGCGTCCCTGTATATCTTTCCAAGATGAAACATCTTGTATCCTTGTTTGCCAAAGGTGTTGGCAGCTGGACTCTTTTAAGTTTTGCTTTGGTGAACTGGGCGTGGCAATGTGGAATGGGAGCTCACTCCGTTACATGGCACTAGGGATTCGAACCTCCAAACTGCCGACCTTTCTGATCGACAAGCTCAGCATCTTAGCCACTAAGCCACCCTCTGAGTGGCTTTACAACACCATAAATCATGTTTCACCTCTACTTTGGCCCCTGTGGGTGGGTGGATGGGCAGCTTGGGAGAGCAGCGATTTCCTGAGCAGAAACGGGGAAGCCAAGGCTCAAAAACTCCAGCCTGAAACCCAGCTGACCTTTGCTCAGCCGCTACTCTCCTACCATGACTTCTCCCACCTTTTAAGGAAGGGAAATCCAAAAGCGAAGGAAAGAAGCTGAAAAAAGGAGCCACAAAATTGGGTGGGGATGCCAGCTGGCCCAAAACAACCCCTCCCCATTCCGACCAAGACCCACGAATCCCGCTGGAACCCACCCACCCCCACTCTGCCTCCCACCCAGAATTCCCAGCCCAGGGGCGGTTGGAAACGATGGGAGTTGTAGTCCTAACCTATATAAAGGGGCGGGGAAGTACCAGGTGGGGCATGGGAGGGGGGTTTGCCTTACTAAGCCCCATTGTGGGGGAGTCGTTGCCCCCTCCCATGAAGTATATTTGCCTTCCCCCTTCCCCGCCCACAATTAAAGTGAGGCCTACCCCACTCCCCACTCGCCCCCAAAGTGGGGGGTGGTGGGCGGGTGGAGACCCGGCTTACCTGGAAGGGATTGACCTCCACGGGATCCGCGAAGGGGTTCGGGTCGGAGGCCGACATGGCCGCTTTTTTTTTTTTTTCCTCGCCCGCCGACCGGGACGAAGAACCCGCGCCGCACCTGTTCTCACCCGGGTCCGCTCCTGCCCCCCCTAGAAACCACACACTTCCGGGAGAAGGCTGGTTTCCGCCCACCCCTCCTCCCTTCCTCCCTCCTTCCTCTTCGGGCTCCGGCCTGCGCCTGCGCAGTGACCACCCGGAGGGCGAGGAGCCGTTCTTTTGGCACGTGACAAGGGTAAGCTCCGCCCCCTCTCACCTTGTGATCTCATCGGCCGGAGGAGCGAGGGGAGAAGGGTACGCATGCGTGAAATGTGTGTTTTGGTCTCCGCTTGCCTTCCGGATTGGGGGGGGCGAGCGGGTGTCGTTTACATCAGGAAAATGGAGTTGCTGAAGCGGGAAGAGACAATGTGAGCATGCGCAGACTTTGTGAGCATGCGCACGGCAGAAAGGTCTAGTTCGGTACCGTGTTGTATGGTGTAATAGCGCGGGTGTTTATTTTTTGTTTCGATGAGGAGCGCCGATTGAATTCTAGTGCCTAATCGTATTGTTCAAATTACTTGAAAAACAATTCTGTCTTATAAGAAAAATAAATTAATGAAATAGAAATAAGATAAATTAGGCTTGTACCGCAAGAGATTTCCAATTTCAAATGGTTTATAACAGCCATATGGCCATTATTATTTTCAATAAGAATGCATTTTAATCTCAACCTCCTTTCTGCCATTGTTTTATTTATTTAAAGCACATATGCTTCCACTCCAAAGGTTTTGGAGGACAGGAAAGAATCGTCTTCCTTTTTTCTTAATAAAGTGTTTAAAAGTGGCTTACCGAACTTTCAAGATGTAAAAAAATAAAATAGCCCGATAGAATAGAATTCTTTATTGGCCAAGCGTGATTGGACACAGAAGGAATTTGTCTTTGGTGCAGATGCTCTCAGGGTACATAAGGAGAATAAAAATACATTTATCAAGAATAAAAAGATACAACACTTAGTGATAGTCAAGGTTACTAATTAGCAATCAAATCATACTAGGAAACAAAACTAAATTGTAAAGATACATGCAACAAGGTTATAGTCATAAGTGGGACGAGACCGGTACTAGGAAGGAAGAGAAGAATAATAGTAATAGTCTGTAATCTATCATCAGTTGTCTGTCTATGTATCTATCTATCTGTCTGTCTGTTTACTCTCTCTCTCTCTCTGTGATCTATCATGTTATTCATCCATCCATCTATCCATCCACCTATTATCTGTCTATCCATCCATTCATCCATTCATCTATCCATCTACCTATTATCTGTCTATCTATCTATCCATCCATTCATCTATCCATCTACCTATTATCTGTCTATCTATCCATCCATCCAAATCTATCTATCTACCTACCTACCTATCTATCGTATCTATCGTATCTATCTATCTATCTATCTATCTATCTATCTATCTATCTATCTATCTATCTATGTTTGTTATATTTGTGCTGATAAATATCTCTGTCTATCTATCTCTATCTATCCATCCATTCATCTATCCATCTACCTATTATCTATCTATCCATCCATTCATCTATCCATCTACCTATTATCTCTGTCTAGCTATCCATCCATTCATCCATCTACCTATCTACCCATCCATCCATCCATCCATTCCAAATCTATCTATATACTCATCCATCCATCCATCTACCTATTATATCTATCTATCCATCCATCCAAATCTATCTATCTATCTATCTATCTATCTATCTATCTATCTATCTATCTATCTATCTATCTATCTATCTATCTATCTAGCATCTATCTATCTACCTACCTACCTATCATCTATCTATCAACCAATCATCTATCTATATACCTATCTACCTATCGTCTGTCTATCTATCATCTATCTATCATCTATCACTCAATCATCTATCGGTATCGTCTATCTATCTATCTATCTATCATCTATCTACCTACCTACCTACCTACCTACCTACCTACCTACCTACCTACCTACCTACCTACCTACCTACCTATCATCTATCTATCTATCAATCATCTATCTATATACCTATCTACTTATCGTCTGTCTATCTGTCTGTCTGTCTGTCTGTCTGTCTGTCTGTCATCTATCTATCTATCTATCTATTGTACTATGCAGCAGGAAAACATATAACGAGAGCCCTGTCTTGGGAGGAAGCGGCTTATGGGAACTGTAGTCTCCAGTCAACGAAAGGGCCGCTGCCCCGGGGGAACCTCTGCCTGCCTCCTCTGCTTTGTGTTGTTTCAAAGGACCCCTTGAAACGATTTCTTGGGAGTGGGGAAAGGATCCCGGGCGGGCTCCGAAGTCACTCCGGTTCCCCCGCGCGGGCGCCCTCCTTGCTGCTTCGCCTTCCTCCAGCTCTGCAAGCGAGCCCACTCCGGATTGAGAGAACTACATTACCCAGCTTGCCCAGCCGGTGGCCGGGAAGAGGCGTGGCGCCGGGGGCTCTTACTCATTCTTTCTTTCCCCCCCCCCTTCCTTTTTTTTTCCTCCTCGCTTGGAAGAAAAAAAAAAAAAAAGGACCGATCAGGACTCGGTCGGAAGCCCCTCCAGCATGGCCAACGAGTTAAGAGGTGAGTTGCAAAGCGAAGCCAAGCCGGTTGCAAATGCAAATGCAAAAAAGGGAAAAGGGGTGGGTGGGGGTGGGTGGGTGGGATCGCTTTGCAAAATGAATGAATCTCGGCTGGGAAAGGGAGGCCGGCGGTTGCAAGCCGGAATTGGGGGTGGGGGGAGCGCCTTGGAGGGGAGAAGAAGCCACCTTGCACCGGGGCGGGAAAGCCTTGATGCCCCAGCAGCAGACGCTGCATTCAGGGGTTCTCCATCGCCTGCCCAAGCGCTGTATACTTGGGTTGGTGAGTGGCCGGCTGGGGGGGGATTGGATTTCGGGCGGTGGGGCGCGCCTCTGCCTGCAAACGGGGTGCAAAAGCGCTGATGCCCCAGCAGACGCTGCGTTCAGGATCCTTGGCCTGCCTAAGCGCTGTATACTTTGGTTGGGGGGTGGTGGGGGGTGGGCTGGGAGGGGGATTTGAGGCGGTGGGCGCGCTTCTGCACTGAAACGGGTCCGGGGAAAAGCACCGATGCCCCAGCAGATGTTGCATTCAGTGTCCTGCGTTTCAGTGTCCTGACCCAGCCTTCCTTAAAAAGCAAGAAGCAGAGTTGACTGTGGATTCCTTTCATTCACAGTCAGCCAGGCTTGGCAAACAGTCTTCCGGAGGAATATTTATCTACACGAACCTTATCTCATTTGATGAACCGGGGCCTCGAAGCCGTTAGGGACTGGATGAGAGCTAACAAACTGGTACTCAACCCGGACAAGACCGAGTGGCTGTTGTGTTTCCCTCCCAATAATTTGGCTAGTGTTCCATCACTCAGGCTGGGGGGCCAAATTTTACACCCCTCAGACAGGGTTCGCAACTTGGGAGTCCTCCTGGACCCACAGCTGACCTTTGACCACCACCTGTCGGCTGTGACCAGGGGGGCATTTGCCCAGGTTCGCCTGGTGCGCCAGTTGCGACCCTACCTGAACCGGGAGGCTCTCACAACGGTCACTCGGGCCCTTGTGACCTCTAGGCTGGAATACTGCAACGTGCTCTACATGGGGCTGCCCTTGAAGAGCATCCGGTGGCTTCAGCTAGTCCAGAATGCGGCCGCGCGAGCGATTGTGGGTGCACCTCGGTTCGCCCACATAACACCTATCCTCCGCGAGCTGCGCTGGCTACCTGTTGATCTCCGGGTGCGCTTCAGGGTGCTACTTACCACCTATAAAGCCCTCCAAGGTAGTGGATCGGGGTACTTGAGAGACCGCCTCCTGCCAATTACCTCCTTGCAACCTATTAGATCACACAGATTAGGCCTCCTCCGAGTTCCATCCGCCAGTCAGTGTCGACTGGCGACTACGCGGAGGAGAGCCTTTTCAGTAGTAGCTCCGACCCTTTGGAACGATCTCCCCGTGGAGATTCGTACCCTCACCACCCTCCAGACCTTCCGCACAGCCCTCAAGATCTGGCTATCCCGTCAGGCCTGGGGTTAAAGATTATAATCCGTCCCCTCCCGAATGATGAATGTTGCTTCTATTTTTAATTACGTACTGTTTTATATGTCATTGTGTGTACTCCCTTCCCTATACGTTGTAAGCCGCCCTGAGTCCCCTCTGGGAAAAGGGCGGCCTATAAATAAATCTATCTATCTATCTATCTATCTATCTATCTATCTATCTATCTATCTATCCTTGGCCTGCCTAAGCGCTGTATACTTTGGGTGGTGGGTGGTGGGCTGGGAGGGGGATTTGAGACGGTGGGCGCGCTTCTGCACTGGTCCGGGAAAAGCACCGATGCCCCAGCAGATGTTGCATTCAGTGTCCTGCGTTTCAGTGTCCTGACCCAGCCTTCCTTAAAAAGCAAGAAGCAGAGTTGACTGTGAATTCCTTTCATTCACAGTCAGCCAGGCTTGGCAAACAGTCTTCCGGAGGAATATTTATCTACACGAACCTTATCTCGTTTGGAGAGCTGCCAGATAACTATAGTTTCCAAAGGCAGGGCAAGGAAGCACTTGGCACAGAGTCTCTTACAGTCACAAACAGGACTTCCCACTCTTGAACTGACCGAATGAATGAATGGTTTCCTGCAAAAGCCCCCTCCTCGTTCGCTCCTCTTTTGTTTCCTCTGGGAGGGGCCAATCACCTCCAAAGTGTAGCTTTACTCCAAGTTGACCCTGCTTTTTTAGTTGTTCTTGTCTTCTGGCAGCTCTGCGCAGGTGCACACTGGGAACAGGCTCCAGCTGTTCCTCTGCCTCACTGCTGTCTAGCTCCCTCTCTGCCTCCGACGCAGAGCCCTCGTCTGAGCTTCCCTCAGCCCCCCAGGACTGGCCCATGTTCCTCCCCACCCTCCTCACGGTTCGGCTCTTCTGCCAGCTCTGCTGGCCGCCGATGGGCCACAACACCCTACAAAGAGGTTCCACCACAAATGCGCGCACAACAAAAGCGCGCCTGACTAAACCGTGGTGACTAAAGCGCGGTGACAAAACCGCGCGACGAATTAGCCCTAAAGCGCGCCGACAAAAGCGCGCCGACAGAAGCGCGCTGTAACGTAACCCTAAACCTAACCCTAAACCTAACCGTAAACCTTACCTTAAATTAAATCTCACTTCTGTCGGCACGCTGTTGTCGGCGCGCTGTTGTCAGCACACTGTTGTCGGCGCGCTTTTGACATCGCGGTTTTAGCGCCGCGGTGTTGTCGGCGCGCTTATGACGTTAGCGCTTTTGTTGGGTCACGTGCAAAGATGCGTAAACAGGCCGCCTTAACGGTTAACTACAATGTGTGAATGTGTTCTTTGCGGCCTTTGGTGGGGAAGGTTTCCCAGCCCTTCTTGCTGACGCTGGATCGGAAAGGAAGACCTTTGGCAAGGAAAGAGTATGCTGGAATTGCGAGCGGTTGCTTCTAAGCCAAAGGAGATCCGCTTGATCCAAGGCTGCCCGACAACGTAATCTTTCGGTCTGGGGAGGCAGGTTCCTCTCCAACCTCTCTGGATTTTGCATGGATGAAAATCTGCAGAAATCTGTGACAGTTTCTTATTCTCAGTTTGCTCTGGGGTGTTCCCAAAATAGCCATTTATCTCAGGTCAAGTCAGGCCCGCTTAGAAGTGCTGCAGCTGTTTATAGCAAATCAAGTGTCCCTGTAATCTTAATCCTTGTCATCCTTTATCCCTTCGCTTTTCTCTCGGCGGGATGGACAAACGGATAAAAACGGCCTCATTTATTTTATTTTATTTTTTTTTAAAGAAAAAGGAACGGGGAGATTATATTTTGCACCTTGTTTGCGCTGCTCGGTTCTCTTGCAGTGAGATCAGCCCCTGATATATTTATACGCGGTTGATTGGAAACCGGCAAAACCTTTTAATCTTTCATCCTAGTTTTCGGGATGAACCGAAATTGGCTGGATTCCTAAGCAAAAGACACACAGATCTTTAAAAAAACCGTAACCTGGGAGGTTTGCACGGCACAATTTTATAATTTTAACTTGGAGGTTGAAGTGAACAGGAAGGTCGTGTCCTGAATTCACATCTCTCTGCATGAAGTAATTCGAGGTGGAGGAGCGTTAAGCACTAGGGAACTTTTGGGTCGGAAGATGGCCAGGCTGAGCCGGATGGAGGGGTCAAATGTGTCATCAGTCATGAGTCCCCGTGTACCCACAAGAGATCCTAACTCCAGTCTGCATTGAATTCCTTTCTTAACTCTCAGTAATTCGCCTTTGACTGTTAATAGTTCAGATTCTTGGAGTGGTGTGGTGGCCTAAAGGTGGAGCTCTCGCCTCACAATCCGGAGGCTGTGAGTTCGATCTTAGATAGAGGCAGATATTTCTCTCTCTCTGGGCATGATAAGAATATATCTGCTGAACAAAACTCCACATTGGTGAGAGGAAGGGCATCCGGCCAGCAAACGCTCTACTTGCGCCATTCAGTTGCCCACACTCCTCCCCTGCAAGGGATTATGGGGTCGTTAAGCGAAGATGATGATGAATAGTTCAGATTCTTCTAAGAGGACCTTAAGCTTGCAATAAATCTTTATCGTCACTTGGGCTGCACGGATTTCCTGATTTCCCCCACGCTTGGCGTTTTTATTCCCCTGTATGAAACGATCACCTTGGAAAATGAAACCCAGCTTTCCAGATCGCCTTTCAACTTAGACTGAGCAACCTCTACTTGGGTTACAAAATGATCGACGAGATGAGGATGCTTGCGAGATGGTGTCCTTGAATTTACTTCTCCATCCGGAGGACATTTATTTCGATGTAAATATGAGGCTGGGATCGCTGGAATTTCACCCCGGAAATCCATCAGAGCGAAGAAGAAAATAAGCAAGGGCAACCACAGAAGGAGGGAGAAAGAGGAGGGGGGGAAAACAGATAAACATTAAGGGTACTCATGAGAATACATATTTGTGAATGTATAAGTGCTTTTATTTTATTTATTTATTTTATAGAATTTTATTTTTTATTCTATTACCATTTAAAATATACAATCACATAATTGTTATTCTTCTTTACATTGATTATTATTATACATTTATTATTTCATTTAAGAGGTTATAATATACAGTTTGGGTTGCTTCGTTTACCATCCTTTCCGCCTGTTGTAACACCACCTTATTTTCCCTTTCTTTTCTCCCTCCCTTCCTTCTCTACTTCCTTCCTTCCTCCTCCCCTTCCTTCTTCCCTTTCCTTTCTCCTACTGCTGCTCTTCCTCTTCCCCTTCCTACCCTCCCTCCTTCTCTTCCTCTCCCTTCCTTCCTCCTCTCCTTACCTCTTTCTTCTTTCCCCCATCTTCCTTTCCTTCTCTCCTCCTCTCTCTCTCTTTTTTCCCTATTATTGTTGGTGTCTCTTTCAGGTCACAGTTTATGTTTCCTTGGGATGGTATTTCCGCAAATCCAAATATAATTTTTGATATCATTAGTAATTTCCTTACCTTCGCTAATCTGCCCTAATTATATTTGTGAATGTATATGGAAGAGGTTCACTGACAAATGCGCGCTCGACAAAAGCGCGCCAACGAAACCGCGGGGAAAAACCCGCGAGTTCGAAATCGCGCCGACGAAAGAGCGCAGAAGCGCGCCCTAAACCTAAACCTAACCCTAAATCTAAACCTAACCCGGAACCTAACCCTAAACCTAACCTTAAACCTAACCCTAAACCTAACCCTGAACCTAACCCTGAACCTAACCCCGAACCTAACCCCGAACCTAACCCTGAACCTAACCCTGAACCTAACCCTAACCCTTACCTTAACCGTAATCGTGCTTCTGTCGCTGCTCTTTTGTCGGCGCGCCTTTGTGGGTGCGCTGTCGACGTCGCAGTTTTATCACTGCGGTTTTGTCGGCGCGCTGTTGGCGGGCGCGCATTTGTCGTGTCATGTATGGAAGGGGGGAAAAAATAAAACTTTTTACAAAAAGAAAAAGAATGACTTCTTCACCCTCTTCTTCTTCCTCCTCTCTCTTTTTGGCTCGCTCAGTGTTTCCCCTGGCCTCTGCAGTGAAGAATTACCCGTGGGGTAAGCAGGGAAGGGACAGCCAAGTGGCCAGGCTCTTAGAAAGCAGTGACCCCATGGCACAGATTGACGCCGACAAGCCATACGCTGAGGTGAGTTCCTCGTTCTTACAGATCGATCAAGTTTCCGGGTATCTTCTTTTTTTTCAAAATTTCACTCTGGTCTGCCTTCCCGTGAAGCCGAAGGAACCGAATGATTTAAGAAAACAGAGCGAAAGAAAATATCGCGTCTCCGTCTCCCAGAGACAAGATTGGAGAGTCAGGGCCGTCTCCAAATTCTTTAGAGAATAATTAAACATTGTGAGTCTAAATGACAAAATTACATGTGGGATAAACCTATAAAGGTTTATGGAAGGATGGATGGGACATATAACACAATTTGATCCAATGTTACTGATGTACTTTCCATGTCCAAATAAAAACTTTGGAAGGATATTATTTATAGTTCCTTTGGAATGCATGAAAATAATGATATATATTTATAGTCGCAAAGATTGTTTAATAAAGGTTGTTTAAAGTTGCCACTGTCTCACCAAAAAGAGTTTAATCTGAAAGCCATACTAACAATTCACTTTTCTGTGAAATGTAGGGATAGTTAGCCACTGCTAGAAAAAAAAAAGAGTGGAACTTAAATCGTTCTTGGTATTTTGGGGAGACAAATACAATCTTGTACAATCTTCATTTTATTCCTGGCGCAATTGCCTATCCCTCGGCGTGCTTCTCTGACTGGGCTCACTCAATTCTATGAAGCCACGATTGATCTAACCAGGATTACAATGTCCATCACAATGAGCTGGGCTCACTTTTCATGTTATAATCCCAAGGCGCTCTGGGGTCCCCCATGCCACTTTTTCTCTTCCTTTCCAGCTCTGGATGGGTGCTCATCCCAAGGGCGATGCCATCATCCTGGATAACCGCATTGCCCAAAAGACTTTAAGCCGATGGATCGCAGATAACCCTGCCTGCCTGGGGTCAAAGGTGAAGGACATCTTTCAAGGTCAGCTGCCTTTCCTCTTCAAAGTGTTGTCGGTCAATACAGCTTTGTCCATTCAGGCCCATCCTACCAAGGTAAGGGGATCTTCCTCAAATTCGCGGGGGAATATTCTGCCCTTTTCCAATTGTGGTTTCTCTTGGCTGACGGCCCTCAATAGCACGGCATCCTTTTTCCTCTACCTGTCCTAACTCTACCCCTAACCCCATCAATTGTGGAGCCGAACAGCGACAGGGAGCCGCAGTAGAAAGATGGAAGAGCCACATGCAGCTCCAGAGCCGATTTCTGTTCTAGGAAGTCTTTTTTTAAAATAATTTTTTTATTTTTTATTTTTCAAAACAAATACAACACATAAAATCTTCCTTCTTTACATGCTGTAGAAAGATATCAGCTGGTTACAAAAGGTTTTCCTGCATCTCTTCCACAGTCATCATATTCACTCAAGTATTTTAACTCAGATATTTATGCGTGTTACCATCATCATACCTCCATTTTCATTAGACTATAATTGTTTAAATGTCCTTCATCATAAAATATACCAAGATTTAATACATAACCACATACTGGCCTTTCATTTGCTATTTCTAAAATCCTCCAATAATACTGAATCCTTATGTCCTATTCAGAACAGATAACAAACAGATAAGGACCTTGACAGCAACTCAGACAAACTCAGGCAGCAATAAACACAGATAAGGCTTGGCAGCAATCCAGCCTGCCAAGCTCACAGTAATCTCTGACATTCAATCCTGCGTTGACTTCTGCAAAGGGGGCCATGTGCACAAGTAGCTTTTTATAGTGGAGAGGAGCCTAATGACCACCAGCTGAGTACAATCACCTCCTGTAATTGCGTAATTGTTCCTGACGCCTAGTAGCTCTTTGATGGCATGCATCCAGGAACAACTCATTACTGGCTTCCAGCTCACTCTCCCTTGTCTTCTCCCCACTGGTCCAAGGCTCAGGTGCCTCCTGGTGGCCAACCAGCCTCCCTGTGCCTGCTCGGAGTTGGAACCCTGCCAGGGTCCTCCACATCCTCCAGAGCCGACTCAGAGGGCCCCTCGCTGTCGGAGTCTGGTGGCAGCTCCAACGGCACCTGCTGGGCCACAACAGGCGGGTAGTTTTGACTTGGGTTCTACAGCAAGAGATTGATGGAAGCAGTGGGGAAGACCAGGGTTAACTTCAGGGTCAGAATGGACCATGTGTGCTGGATCTGGAAGCATTAACCGAAGGTTGCACAAGGGACAGATTATCAGGCCAGTTCAGTTGACTTCCATTTCTTATAACATTGCTTATAACAGAAGGAACCTTTTGGATTAATCTCCAAATTGTATGGCTTTTGGGCAGTGGTGAGTTCCGGATCCTGTTGCAACCAGTACCCTGCGCACAGGGCCAGGCATCCTAGTTGGGCATGCGCACGCCACTATCCTGCAACACCCAGTTGCTTGGCGGTGGTTGCGCAGGCGATGCACGCTGTGCTTGCGTGTGCAATTAGCCAGTCGCGTTATAAACGGCCATAGAACGCGGGCGGGGCAAACGAGCCACCGTACCGGTACAGTGGTGGCTGCTCCCGGCTACTACTGGTATGCTCGAAACGGTCCGTACCACCCAGAACCCACCACTGCTTTTGAGTCATTTCTGATCCTTGGGTTGCTGCCCTTCTCTAGTCCACCTGTTGTGTATGTGAGGTCCCTCCCAGATTCTGTGATCCATCGATCAGAAAACAATCCGGTATCAGCTCAGTGATCAAAGCTGACTTGGACCCTGGTCTTACCCGTTGCCCGTTTCTTCTCTCCTTAGGAACTGGCAGAGAAACTTCACGCTCAATATCCAGAGCACTATCCAGACACCAATCACAAGCCTGAGCTGGCCATTGCCCTAACCCCCTTTGAAGGCCTGTGCGGTTTCCGGCCTGTGGAAGAGATTGTAGCTTTCCTCCAGCGTAAGTAGACGATGGGAAAGAGGAAAAAGATCACCGGCCACAAATCCTAGAAAGATAAATGATCTGGTTTAGTAGATCCTGGGAGTTTTGGACAGAAGGTTTCTTACTTAGAACGTTGCATTGGGGAAACGTTGGGAAAACGTCGCATTGGAACTGTGGGTACCTCTCTGGTTGATTAGTTAATGACTTATATTTTTTTTTGAGTTAAAGTAATAGTAGAGCCTAGGGACTCTATTAATGGCTTGGTGGCTAAGACGCTGATCAGAAAGGTTTGAATCCTTAGCGCTGCGTAACGGAGTAAGTCCCAGCTTCTGCCAACCTAGCCGTTCAAAAGCATGTAAAAAATGCAAGTAGAAAAATAGGGACCACCTTTGGTGAGAAGGTAACAGCGTTCCGTGCGCCTGCGGTGTTGAGTCATGTCAGCCACATGACCACGGAGACGTCTTCGGACATCGCTGGCTCTTTGGCTTTCAAACGGAGATGAGCACCACCCGCTAGAGTCAGGAACGACTAGTGCGTGTGTGCGGGGGAATCTTTACCTTAATAGTAGAGCAATATAATCTCACGCCTACCCTGAAACTTCAGATATTCAACTTTCACTGTAGAAAAGATGTGAATTCTGGACACGAATATGTGGTGAACTTTTAGCACTTAAGAGTCCCCCTCTCTCCAAAGAGTTTGTTTTCCCCAGTTGGTGTCAACGTTGGTACGTAGACTACACCATGAGATCCATTCCACAGGAAGGCTAAAACTATTTTGATGGAGATCGGCTATGTGGTGCGGTGGCCTAGAGGTGGATTTCTCACCTCACAATCAGGAGGCTGTTAGTTCGATCCTAGGTAGAGGCAGATATTTCTCTCTCCGGGCACATTGAGAATATTATCTGCTGAACAAAACTCCTCATTGGCAACAGGGAAGGGCATCTGGCCAGTAAAACATTCTGCTAGCTCCATTCAGTTGCCCAGACTCCACCCTGCAAGGGATGATGAAAAGATGATGATGATGATGATGATGATGATGATGGAGATTGGCTATCTCCACCAAAGTCATCTCTTGCCTTCTGCCGTCTTCTGCCACATACCTCCCAGCGTCCGATAAGATCACACAGGATGGGCCTTCTCCGGGTGCCGTCGACTAGACAATGTTGTCTGGCAGCTCCTCGGGGGAGGGCCTTCTCTGTAGCTGCCCCGGCCCTATGGAACGATCTACCCCCAGAGATCCAGACCCTCCCCACTCTCTCGGCCTTCCAAAAGTCTACTAAGACCTGGCTATTCCTGCAGGCCTGGGGCTGTTGACCTCTTGAATGAGGTCCAGCCCCCACTAAGGTTGAGTGCATGTTGTGTCTTTTTAACTTGCCTTGTCTTTCTATTTTAAATTTTTTAGTATTCTTTTAAATTGTTTTTTATGTAAGCCGCCCGGAGTCCTTCAGGATTGGGCGGCATATAAATTTATTAAACTTTGAAACTTATTATTATTAAACTTTATTTATTAAACTTTGTCTTCAGTATAATTCCAAGAGACAATGGAAGACCAGCCGTTAGGGTGGACTCCCATCATCTCTCTGGCCTTTCTACAGATGTCCCTGAATTTCGAGCTCTGATCGGGAACGTAGCAGCGGAACAACTGGAGCGAAGTGGGAGAGATGACCCCCGTGGCGTGACAGCAGCTCTGAGGGTCTGCTTCACCAGGATGATGAAGAGCGAGAAGAAAGTCTTCGTTGATCACCTCAACCAGCTGGTCAAGCGGATTTCCCAGGAAGGTTAGTCGCGCCAAATCAGGAGAGGTTAATAGAGAGCTACAACCTGGACCCGTGTTCCTGAAGTCACAATTCTTGATAGCGCCAGTCAATCTGATCTGAAGCCTAAGCTAAAGAAGGCAGGGTTATGTAATCACCTCTGGGTGTTTCAGGGCTTCCAAGTTTGGTGTCAGGGTCCCAACCGATGCCCTAATTAAAACATGAGCCTCAAGCCAAACTTCAAAAGAAATCCAGTTATTTTATTAGAAGCTTCATGTTGGCCACGTTCCAAGGGAAGCCAACTCTAACCTCACTTAATTCAAACCTTGGCTCTGACCCTGTTTCCCCCTCCCCCCCCAAGATGTGCCATCAGTCACATTCCCCAACGAAGCAATTTCGCGGGTTGTAGAAGTCACTCCCTCCGGCCACTGTGGGTCTGCGTGGAGATGACCTTGACGTTGGAATGTGCTTTGTTTTGACTGAAACCCAAGTTCCTCGATTCAGCTTCGAGGCTCCGATTCCCCATCCCCCCAGCCTTATGGCCACTCGAGAGCAGGTCAGGAATGTGGCGCGAGTTGACATTTAGTTTTATGAAGGAATGTAAAATCGACCTTGGGGATTAGGGAAAGAATTGAGTACACCATTAAGAGCTCTCTTCCAAGCTGTGGCTTTCTTTAGGGAGCCATAAGGGTTGGAAGTCCTTCAAGATCCCTCTTCCCCTGGACTTGAGCTTGGGTGAACCTCAAAAAGATCTCCATCATCCTGCTTTCACAGACTGGAGACTCTCTTCACTATTCTGTAGGATCTCTTTTTTGGGACTCTTCTGTAAGGGCTAATCTGAAGACACTGATATGTGTTCTGACCCCCCTCGTCCCACACCAACACACACTCTGAGCCAAAGATAAGTTACGGCATTTAATTAACAGACAGACAGGTCCTTGGCAGCAAACCGGCACAGACAAGCTTGGGCAGCAATCCAGCACAGATAAGCCGTGGCAGCAATCCAGCCTGCCAAGCTCACAATAATGTTCTCCGACATTAGTTCCTGCGTTGACTTCTGCAAAAGGGGCGTGTGCGCTAGCAGTCCTTTTATAGTCTGGAAAGGAGCCTAATGACCACCAGCTGAGTGCAATTACCTCCTGTAATTGTGTAATTGTTCCTTACGCCTATTAGCTCTCGAGTGCCAGGTATCTAGGAACAACTCCTTGGCTCCTCCCCACTGCTGACATCCGGATCACACTCCCTTGTCTCCTCTCCACTGGTCCAAGGCTCAGGTGCCACCTGGTGGCCAACCAGCCTCTCTGCGCCCTGCTCAGAGTTGGAACCCTGTCCAGGGTCCTCCACATCCTCCAAAGCCGACTCGTAGGGCCCCTCGCTGTCGGAGTCTGGTGGCAGCGCCAATGGCTCCTGCTGGGCCATGTATCAGGGTGAAGGTGCTGATGCCACCATACAAAGCCTACCTTGGACCAGAGCCCTTGCTCAAATCCCTTTCCTATTTCTTATTCTCCAGCTGCTGCAGGAAAAGATATTTCATCCAGTTGTGGCGAACTCCTTCTCCGGCTACACTCTCAGTACCCAGGCGATATCGGCTGCTTTGTTATCTATTTCCTCAACCAGATGAAGCTTCAGCCTGGGCAGTGTATATTCCTGGGAGCAAATGAACCTCACGCCTACCTCTACGGAGGTGAGTTTCTTCACAGGAAGCAAGCACCTGCATGAAATGGGATGGGAGACAGCTGGCATTTGGGATCTCTCTTAACCAAGGGCCAAGGTTGATTTAGCAATAGCAATAGCAGTTAGACTTATATACCGCTTCATAGGGCTTTCAGCCCTCTCTAAGCGGTTTACAGAGTCAGCCTCTTGCCCCCAACAACAATCCGGGTCCTCATTTTACCCACCTCGGAAGGATGGAAGGCTGAGTCAACCCTGAGCCGGTCAGGATCAAACTCCAGACTGTGGGTAGAGTTAGCCTGCAATACTGCATTCTAACCACAAGGAAGGAAGGAAGGAAGGAAACTGTCAATAGCACTATAGACATATATACTGCTTTACAGGCTTTTAAAGCCCTCTCTAAGCGGTTTACAGAGTCGCCATATTGTCCCCCAACAATCTGGGTCCTCATTTTACCCACCTCAGAAGGATGGGAGGCTGAGTCAACCCTGAACCGGTCAGGATCAAACTCCAGACTGTGGGTAGAGTTAGCCTGCAATACTGCATTCTAACCACAAGGAAGGAAGGAAGGAAACTGTCAATAGCAATAGCAGTTAGACTTATATACCGCTTCATAGGGCTTTCGCCCTCTCTAAGCAGTTTACAGAGTCAGCATATCGCCCCCAACAATCTGGGTCCTCATTTTGCCCACCTCGGAAGGATGGAAGGCTGAGTCAACCCTGAGCCGGTGAGATTTGAACTGCCGAACTAGCAGTCAGCTAAAGTAGCCTGCAGTACTGCACTCTAACCACTGCGCCACCTCGGTTTCCCACATTAACTAAGCCAGAGGTTACCAAACTGGTGGTCCACGAGAAAATTTTAGTGGCCTGCAGAAAAATGATTTGCATTTTTTATATTGCACTAAATACTATTTATTTATTAAAATGATGAATTTAGTGGTCCCTGAAGTCCGGAAGGTTGGTGACCCTTGATCTAAGCCAGCATTTCTCAACCTCGGTTGCTTTTAAGATGCGTGGACTTCAACTCCCAGAATCCCCCAGTCAGCCTCATGAGTGTCTCGTCCTTATTCTCCCCAGACTGCATCGAATGTATGGCTTGTTCGGACAACACGGTGCGCGCTGGCCTGACGCCCAAATTCATCGACGTTCTGACCCTGTGCGAAATGCTGAACTACACGCCAGCTCCCGCCAGCTCAAAGTTGCTGCTCCCTGCTCAAAGCCGCCTGGATCCTTGCGTCTCCCTGTACGACCCCCCCATTCCAGATTTTGCTGTCATGAGGATAGAGGTAAAGGAGTCCCGCTCTAAGACCGTCCCAAGTTTGCAACTGTAGTGGCCAGGTTCCATTCGGGTCGTAAGAGCGTTTACGCGATTCTCCCTCTCTCCTTGCTGCTAAGACATGCCGAGTTTATTCAGCGTTTGCTTCCTCTGTTGCTATGTTGTACTCCAGGTTTTTGGACATAAGACAATATGAGAACTTGGCCAGTTGTGTTTCATGATTAAGCAAACCTTGGCTTAATGTATGTGATGCCAACCCAGAAATCACTGGCTAAGAGGTAAGCATAATGGGCAGACCAGGTTTTCTGAGCAGAAAAGGATTATCCTGGTAGCATTCTTTGGGGAGAATTTTCTAAAAAAAACAAAAGGAATGGACAGAAAGTTGTGATTTCATTTTTTTTTTAGGGTGGTGGTGGTTATAAATTTGTGCCTTCAGTCCATTTTCTTCTGGAACTCAGCTCCTTTGTCCTATTTGGGATGCTTGCAAGTGTAGAACGAATTCTGATTTTGGTCTGTTCTGGTTTCATTTGCTTCCTGTTCCAGCTTCAGCTACTTCCTGTTTGTTTCCCTTGCTTTGGTTATGTTTCAGTTGCTTCCTGTTCCTGCTTCAATTGTTTCATTTCAGTTTCACTTGCTTCCTGTTCCGGCCTCAGCTGCTTCCTGTTTTGGTTTCACTTGCGTCCCGTTTCATTTTGTTTCTTCCTGTTCCAGCTTCAGTTGCTTCCTGTTTCAGTTATTTCCTATCCCAGCTTCAGCTACTTCCTGTTTCAGTTTCACTTGCTTCCTGTTTCAGTTTCACTTGTTTCCTGCTTCAGTTATTTCCTATCTCAGCTTCAGCTACTTCCTGTTTCAGTTTCACTTGCTTCCTGTTTCAGTTTGTTTTTTCCTGTTTCAGTTTCACTTGCTTCCTGTTTGTTTTAGTTGCTTCCTGTTTTAGTTTGTTTTTTCCTGTTTCGGCTTCAGTTGCTTCCTGTTTCAGTTATTTCCTATCCCAGCTTCAGCTACTTCCTGTTTTAGTTTCACTTGCTTCCTGTTCGTTTGTTTTTTCCTGTTTCAGTTTCAGTTGCTTCCTGTTTCAGTTTGTTTTTTCCTGTTTCGACTTCAGTTGCTTCCTGTTTCAGTTATTTCCTATCCCAGCTTCAGCTGCTTCCTGTTTGTTTCACTTGCTTCCTGCTTCAGTTTGCTTCTTCCTGTTCCAGCTTCAGTTGCTTCCTGTTTCAGTTATTTCCTATCCCAGTTTCACTTGCTTCCTGTTTGTTTGCTTTTCCTGTTTCAGCTTCAGTTGCTTCCTGCTTCAGTTATTTCCTATCCCAGCTTCAGCTGCTTCCTGTTTGTTTCACTTGCTTCCTGTTTCAGTTTGTTCCGTCCTGTTCCAGCTTCAGTTGCTTCCTGTTCCACCAACGCAGGAAGACTTTTCTTTTTTCTTAATTCCCGCTTCGAACAACACCTCTGTTTTTTTTTTACTTACAGATCCCTTCCCCCATTAAGCTGTACCTCATTTCGGCCATCGACTCGGCAAGCATCTTGCTCACGGTCCAAGGTTCTGCCGTCGGCACTTCCACGGCTGCTACATCTGAAATGATTCTACGTCCCGGCACTGTGTTGTTCATCTCTGCCAACGAGAGCGTCTCTTTGCATTTTAATTCCCCGGAGGGAATGCTCCTCTTCCGGGCTTGCTGCCTCTTGTAATAAGGGACACCGAGCAATTTCCCTCCTTAGAGTAACTCAAGATCAGTAGAAGCTGCCCCTTGGTCTAGAATATCTCCAGTTCGTTGTCATCCTCCCAAGACTGAGGCTCAGGTCACCTAGGAATATCAACCGTCTTCTCTCCTTGGTTGGCTTTCGGCCGACGCTCCATTGCTTCAAAAATGTAGGGTTGGAAATGCTTTGGTGGCCCCCGCTGCACCCCTAAGTTGGGGCAACCCGGAGGCCGTGGTCAATGCTTTTGTTAGTTCTGACTTGCCAAAGAACACGATCTCTCCCAATAGACGCTTCTCCTGTGTCATTCTTCCTTGAGTAGGGTGGTTGTATCTTACGACTATAACGGTGCGCTTCAACTTTGCAACCTTCAAGGCTGGGGACAACTCAACTCCCAAAAACCTCCCAAATTTGCAGATTAATGAGATGGTCGAAGTAGGGCCACGCAGTAATCGATTGTTATTTAATTTGGTTAACGAGAGTGGGCAAAAATGGGCCTTGTGCTGTGACGGCTTGCTTGACGACCGTGCTAATTTGGGCCCCCAATTGTGGTCGTAAGTTGAGGACTACCTGAAATGCCTATGGAGATTCTCAAGTCCTACAGGTCACGGTGCTTTTTTTCAAGAGGCAACTGGACTTCCTGTTGTTGTTTTTTCCTTGGCAGACGTTTTGCTTCTCCTCCGAATAGCTTCTTCAGTTCTGACCAGATGGCGGGGAATGGAAGGGTTTCCTTGGGGGGGGGGGGGGCGCGACACAGATAAATCTCCAAGTGGCCTCAAGGAGTCTCTAAAAGGATGCAAATCCTTTTAGGGGGACCAAGTAGAACAGCTCTGGGTTGAGTTTCAAGACGTTACCCCCGGGGATGTGGACAAGGCCATGAGAGCTGTAAGTACTTCCACCTGCGTTCTGGATCCGTGTCCCTCATGGCTGGTTACTAACTGCAGTGAGGTGACACGAGGCTGGATCCAGGCGGTTGTGACCGCCTCCCTTCGGGAGGGGAACTTCCCCGCCGCACTGAAAGCGGCGGTGGTGAGACCCCTCCTGAAGAAACCATCCTTGGATCCAGCTGTTCTTAATAGCTATCGTCCAGTCTCCAACCTTCCCTTCCTGGGGAAGGTTGTTGAGAAGGTGGTGGCCTTCCAGCTCCAACGGTCCTTGGAGGAAGCAAACTACCTAGACCCCTTCCAGTCAGGCTTCAGGCCCGGTTACAGCACAGAAACCGCTTTGGTCGCATTGATGGATGATCTCTGGAGAGCCAGAGATGAAGGACGTTCCTCCATCCTGGTCCTCCTTGACCTCTCAGCGGCTTTCGATACCATCGACCATGGTATCCTTCTGCGACGACTGCGGGAGGTGGGAGTGGGAGGCACCGTGTTACGGTGGTTCTCCTCCTACCTCTCGGACAGGTCGCAGTCGGTGTTAGTGGGGGGGCAGAGATCGTCCCCTAGGCCCCTAAATTATGGGGTGCCTCAGGGTTCGGTCTTATCCCCCCTACTATTCAACATCTACATGAAACCGCTGGGAGAGATCATCCGCAGGCACGGGATTAGATACCATCAATATGCGGACGATACTCAATTGTATCTGTCCGCCCCGTGCCAAATCAATGAAGCGGTTGACGTGATGAGCCGGGGTCTTGAGGCCGTTATGGACTGGATGAGGGTGAACAAGCTTGTGCTCAACCCAGAAAAGACCGAGTGGCTGTTGTGTTTCCCTCCCAAAGATTTGGCTATTATTCCACCACTCAGGCTGGGGGGTCAAATTTTATACCCCTCAGAGAGGGTTCGCAACTTGGGAGTCCTCCTGGATCCACAGCTGTCATTTGACCACCACTTAACGGCTG
This sequence comes from Thamnophis sirtalis, assembly GCF_051295495.1. NCBI lineage: Eukaryota > Metazoa > Chordata > Lepidosauria > Squamata > Natricidae > Thamnophis > Thamnophis sirtalis. The sequence continues at coordinate 4,505,083 of NW_028261382.1, forward strand.
TGACCAGGGGGGCATTCGCCCAGGTTCGCCTGGTGCGCCAGTTGCGACCCTACCTGAATCGGGAGGCTCTCACAACAGTCACTCGGGCCCTTGTGACCTCTAGGCTGGAATACTGCAATGTGCTCTACATGGGGCTGCCCTTGAGGAGCATCCGGCGACTTCAGCTAGTGCAGAATGCAGCCGCGCGAGTGATTGCGGGTGCACCCCGATTCACCCGCATAACACCTATCCTCCGCGAGCTGCGCTGGCTACCTGTTGATCTCCGGATGCGCTTCAAGGTGCTATTAATCACCCATAAAGCCCTACATGGCAGTGGATCTGGATACTTGAGAGACCGCCTTCTGCCAATTACATCCCTACGACCGATAAGATCTCATAGATTAGGCCTCCTCCGTATTCCATCGGCCAGCCAGTGTCGGCTGGCAACTACAAGGAGGAGGGCCTTCTCAGCAGTAGCCCCGACCCTTTGGAACGAGCTCCCCGTGGAGATTCGTACCCTCTCCACCGTCCAGGCCTTCCGCATAGCCTTGAAGAACTGGCTCGCCCGTCAGGCCTGGGGATAGGATAGTTACCCGCCCGAATGATGAGTGTTTGTTGTTTGCTATTTTATTACATGTTTTGTCCTACTGTCTGTATTCCCCTTTCCCAGTTTTTGTGTGAGCCGCCCTGAGTCCCCTCAGGGAAAAGGGCGGCCTACAAATTCTAATAAAATTCTAAATTCTAAAATGACTAGCTGTCTGCAAGGAGGATAAACCCTTCCATTCCCCACCGTCCAGTCAGAGCTGAAGAAGCTTCTTGGGTGAGGAGCGAAACATCTAAGAAAACCAGAAAGTCCAGGTGCCTCTTGATAAAAACAAGGGGACTACCTGGAATATTTTCACTGGACAAGAGGTAGCAATAACAATATCAGTTAGACTTATATACCGCTCTAAGCAGTTTACAGAGTCAGCATATTGCCCCCAACAATAATCCGGGTCCTCATTTTACCCACCTCGGAAGGATGGAAGGCTGAGTCAACCCTGAGCAGGTGAGATTTGAACAGCCGAACTGCAGAACTGAAGCTGCATTTAACCACTACGCCACCTCAGTAGACCCTATCTTCTTACACACACACACACACACACACACACACAGAGGACCCTTACAAGCAGCTGTAGACCTTCTGATCAACGCATCTATACATCTTAAATGAGTTTAGCTTTGAATATTGCGCCAATCCAGCCGTCATATTAAGCCGTGATGTTTGGCCTAGAGGGTTAAGGCACCTCTAGGCGGCTGAGAGTTCTAGTCCTGCCGTAGGCATGAAAGCCAGCTGGGTGACTTTGGGCCACTGACTCTCAGCCCGCAACCCACCTCACAGGGCTGGGGTTGTGGGGGGAAATAGGAAGGAAGGAAGGAAGGAAGGAAGGAAGGAAGGAATAAAAACAATATGGGCGGAATAAAAATCAAATAAATGGAAACAAAGGCTGCTTTGTTTACCCAGGTGTGACAAACTATGTTCCTCGGTGGGGGGGGGTTGTTTTGTTTTAAATCGCATGCTATACAAACATGGTTTATGGAGGAGTACACTGATCGAAGGGGACGCGGTGGCTCAGTGGGTAAGATGCGGAGCTGGTCGATCAGAAAGGTCCGCAATTTGGCGGTTCGAATCCCTAGCGCCGCATAACAAGAGTGAGCTCCCGTCGTGGCACGACAAAACCGCGGTCCACTAAAGCGCGCCCGATTAAAGCGCGTACCTGACGTCATCAGCAGCGCGACAAATACGACCGCGGAGAAAAAAGGGCGCTTTAAAAAGCGCTTTTAAAGCAAGCCGATTCACGTAAAGGTAAGGGTTAGGGTTAGGTTAAGGGTTAGGGTTAGGTTTAGGGTTACGTTAAGCGTTAGGGTTAGGTTTAGGGTTAGGTTAAGGGTCAGCGTTAGGTTTAGTGTGAGGTTTAGGGTTAGGGTTAGGGTTAGGTTTGGGGGGGTTAGGGTAAGGTTTTCGCGTTAATTTTAACTTTACCGCTCACAGCGTGATGTTTTCGTCGCGCTGTGATGACATCAGGTACGTGCTTTCGTCGAGCGCGCTTTAGTCTACCGCGGTTTTGTGATGGAACCAGCTCCCGTGACTTGTCCCAGCTTCTGCCAACCTAGCAGTTCGGAAGCACGTAAAAAAATGCAAGTAGAAAAATAGGAACCACTTTTGGTGGGAAGGTAACAGCGTTCCGTGCGCCTTTGGCGTTTAGTCACGCCGGCCGCATGACCACGGAGACGTCTTCGGACAGCGCTGGCTCTTTGGCTTTGAAACGGAGATGAGCATTGCCCCCTAGAGTTGGGAACAACCAGCACATGTGTGCAAGGGGAACCTTTACCGTTTACGCTGATCTAAAAGGTGTAGTTGTCATGCTTACCAAGAGGAGAACATCCGTTTTGGATAGACAAAGGGACAAAGTGTGTAGAGTAGAAGCTACTTTATTTGATAAGACTCTTTTCTTGGTTAAGACTGTACAAAAAAAAAAGATACACAATTAACTGAGTATACAATAATATTAAATATCCCGTAAGATTGTCTTCTGTGCTGTTCGGTTTTTTTTTTTAAGAAGAAAAAACTTCATGTAATGCATTTTAGTGCTTTAAGGCAGCTTTAAAAATTAAAGTCGTCTGGGCAGATTTAATGGGGGAGTGGGGTCAGTTCTAAAAATGCCTGTAGAATCATCCGTTCCCTCAGCATTGCAGCAGACGAGTGGAAAGGATGCGTTTGTATGATGCCTGCTAGATTTTATAAATATTTTGGTATATCTTTTCACGTGACACTGAAGAAATGACACTTGGTACTCTTATAGCAATAGCAATAGGAGCAATTGTAATCAGGGCACAGATGGAGGGAGAAAATTGGGAAATGCCAATTTTATAGCTTTACCAAGCCAATTCTGCAAAGATTTGTACATAGAAGGTCACTTTTTAAAAACATTAACTTGCTGGTGATGTGTTCCAGCAGGGCAAAACAAAAACAAAACCCAAACCCCAAATCAGTGTACCTGCTAGTAACTGATGTTGGAATGTTTGATTAAAAATGGCTGGAGAAATCAGATTTGGGATTGAACAAAATCCAGATAATCAGTAGATGGCAGCCTAGAAGCAGCTGTAATGCTGTGTTTTGGCTGCCATCTACTGGCCACCCATAGCTTTTGCAACCCACGTCAGGAAGCTCTGCAAAATTTCCAATGGCATCTCTGTGTTTCACCCCGGATCACGTCAACCGAAGCCGGAGGAGACGTTGACTTTGAGAGGACTTACGCCAACTCACCGCAGCCAACTCGCTACGGGACAAGAGTGACACTAATATATCAAAAAAGGGTGGAATAGAATCATTAAAGGAAGGGACCAAAAGAAATGTGAATGAGACCAAAATTTAAATAATTTTTAAAATTATTTCAAATAATTTAAGTGGACTTGCTGAGTTGGTCACGGCAAATTAATCCCATTCCCTTTTGAGAGAGTCACAAGACATAAGCCTCAAGAGCAAGTTGTGCGTATGAGGAAGAAAGGGATTTAACTTTTTTTGGGGGGGGGACTGCGACGAGCGAGATGTTGAACAGGTCAACACTGGGACATCCTTCTCAAATCGCAGGGATGCAGTGGAAGAACTCCAGATCTACGATCAAACTTGGGAGATGACACTGAGTCCCCGTCCCCCACGCCACAACCGATGAAGCGAAGATGGACAATTTCATGTTGATGAACTCCACTACACTTTCCTAGAGTAGAACATCTCCCATCCCAGTTCCAGAGCATCCTATCCAACATCCAGAAATCCCACTAGAGATGGATATTCTGACTGTCCCGTCAAAATCTCCGAGACGTCGGTTGAGACATGCCGCTTCAGAACAACGGATTAGAAATGGTCAAAGACAAGAGACCGTTTCTGTTCTGGGTCAATCAGTACTGGTGACCTAGGAAGACAAGATCTTGACTTCTTCCCCAGAATTGATTGCCACCCAAGTTACACATTTACACACTCTCTTCCAGCTGCCTAAAACCCATCCTTTCTTAACAGGAAGAGCCAGAGATGAAGTGGGGCCGAGAGCATGCAAGGGTCCTTTTCCATGGGTTAATTTAATGCAAGGAGACCCTTGGTGGTCTCCATAGGCTGTTTCTCAGTATGGGGATGATAGGGCCTCCGTTCATTTGAAGGACGCCAAGTTCAGAGAAAGCGTTAAAAGTAATGGATAGGTTGAGAATGTTAAGAGCTGTATGTGACCTACAAAGCTGATGAGGAGGCCAGCTGGCTTAAGGAGTTTCAACTTTGTCCTCCTCACTCAGCTTCAACTCTTATTCCGTTTAATTCCACCCCCCCAAAAAAGGGTCCAACGCGACACACACCCCCAAAATAATCCCATCTACCAAATAAATCAAGAATTGTCAGCCATCTCTCCCACATTAAGGCCAGTAGTTTCCAAGATTTGCAGTTTCGTGGCCCAACTGCCTCTAGATCTGAGCGGGTCAACCTTCAGAAGGGACAGAAGGAGAAGCTATTGTTAAGGTGAGGTTGCCTTGAGACTCTTTGGGGGGGGGGGGTTTCAATTAAAGGCTGAAGATTAGAGCTTCAACCTCCCTTCCCTTTTACGGAACGAGAGACCCCACAGTTGTATTAACTAAAGCCACCAACAAGGTGTAGACGAACCAAAGGCCCATCTCGTCAAGAAACCTTTGCGCAAGCAGCTCTCCCCACCCTTGTGCAAGGCAAGCACTCCATTCTGAAGGGAGGTCCTGCATAAACATCTCAAGAACTTCTCTCTCTCTCTCGTCAGAAAAAGCAACCGGGGAGTAAATCTCTCCCCTTCTAGGCAGCATTGAGGGTTTCTCTTTTCCTTCATGTGTGGGCCTCCGCAACCCCAATATATTGCGAAACCTAGTTATCGGAATTGCTGTTGTTCGCTTTTTACACGCGCACACACACACACACGCACACAGGTTTTTCTATTCACCTTTTATGGGGGAGAACCCCTTGCCTCCTGATTAGTCCCCTCAGGAGCGCTGAACCTTGGCCGGAGAAGCAACTTCTCTTGGCACAAGGCGTCCACCGGGCTCCTGGATAAAGAGTTAATACACTTCTACGTTGCACCATTCAGAAGACACTAGGGATCTCTTGAGCAAGGTGCCAACAGTACACTGCCTTGCCCTTCCAGGGGCCGGATCTCCAGAGTTAGCGCCCCATCCCCGGCTCCGACCCGCTGATTTGACCTAAAATTCAGCAGGGATCCAAAACAAAGAGAGGAACTGGAGGGGGGGGAGGGAGAAAGTGCTGAATTCTTGACCCGTGTTAGTGCAGCAGCCCTCCGAGGCTTCTTCCTATTGGATGGAGCAGGAGGCGGAGTCGCCAAAGCAACAGGAGCACGGTGAGGACGAAATGGGCTTCGGGGGGATCAGATCGAGATCCTCGTCGTCCGGGATCTCGTCGAGGCGGTAGCCGTCCTGCAGCAACTGCCGGCTGAGATCCTGGTTGACCTGAGGGGGAAGGGGAAAAAAAATACGGAACAATAACTTTCATTGCAAACCTCCCGGGCAGAATTAGGTCTAGTGGTTAAGGTGCTGGCCTAGAAACCAGGAGTTCTAGCCGTGGCTTAGGCAGGAAAGTCGGATGGGTGATTTGGGGCCGATCACCAGGAGACGGTGAGTTCTAGTGCTGCCTTAGGCAGGAAAGTCTGCTGGGTGATTTGGGGCCGATCACCAGGAGACGGTGAGTTCTAGTACTACTTTAGAGATGAAAGCAGGCGCCTTCCTGCTGCAGCTCCAGTTTCCTTCTCAAAAATTCCCTGAGGTTGGGAGCCTGAACATTCACAACACTGTGGTGTGTGTGTGTGTGTGTGTGTGTAAGGAAGAGAGAGAGAGAGAGAGAATACAACAGAAGAAAGAGCAGACCGATGAAGCAACCTTTTCCTGTCTTAAAGAAGCTCATAGGAGACCTAACCCACAGGAAACAATTATTAAATTATTTAAATGCAATTATTAAATTATTTAAATGCAATTATTAAATTATTTAAATGCAATTATTAAATTATTTAAATGCAATTATTGAATTATTTAAATGCAATTATTGAATTATTTAAATGCAATTATTGAATTATTTAAATGCAATTATTGAATTATTTAAATGCAATTATTGAATTATTTAAATGCAATTATTGAATTACTTAAATGCAATTATTGAATTACTTAAATGCAATTATTAAATCATTTAAATGCAATTATTAAATCATTTAAATGCAATTATTAAATTATAAAACACCAGACTTGCCTCGGCCGAGGAGTAACCAGAGGAGCATCTCGATTCCAGGTCATCGCTAGGAGAAGAAAACGAAGGACAAGTTGAAAGGATACAGCAAGCCCCCTTTTCAGTCGCCAACCCATCCGTACAAATCAACGGGCCTCCCCCACCGTGACCCGTCAAAACTGCGCTCGACTAAGCCGCGCCCGATTAAACCGCATCGCTGACATCATCAACAGGGCGACAACAACCAGCGCGGAGAAAGAAGGGCGCTTTAAATAGCGCTTTGAAAGCAAGCCGATTCAACTTAAGGTAAGGGTTAGGTTTAGGGTTAGGTTAAGGGTTAGGGTTAGGTTAAGGGTTAGGGTTAAGTTTAGGGTTAGGTTAAGGGTTAGGGTTAGGTTTAGGGTTAGGTTAAGGGTTAGGTTTAGGGTTAGGTTAAGGGTTAGGTTTAGGGTTAGGTTAAGGGTTAGGGTTAGGTTTAGGGTTAGGTTAAGGGTTAGGTTTAGGGTTAGGTTTAGGGTTAGGTTAAGGGTTAGGGTTAGGTTTAGGGTTAGGTTAAGGGTTAGGATTAGGATTAGGATTAGGATTAGGATTAGGTTTAGGGTTAGGGTTAGGTTAAGGGTTAGGTTTAGGGTTAGGTTAAGGGTTAGGTTTAGGATTAGGCTTAGGGGGGTTAGGTTTAGGTTTAGGTGTTAATTTTAGGTTTAGGGTTTACAGCGTGCTTCTGTCTCCGCGCTGTTGTCGCCCTGTTGATGATGTCAGTGGCGCAGTTTAGTCGGGCGCGGTTTAGTCGAGCGCGGTTTTGTGGTGGAACCCTCCCCCACAAGATTGTTAAGAAACTGTCTGTCAGTCCTGCAGGCATCTTTGCTTTTGGCCTGCCACACTTTCTATTATTCTGCTATGCATTTTCTATGGTGGGAAAATGGGAGGGGGGATTGTAAGGAGTGAGATGATATGTAGCCATAACAACATTCTTTCTAGAAAGCCAAGGTCATCTTTTGTCTCTGCACCTGACCGGAACTGGATGGGTGGAAGCTGCCAGCATGGCAGTGGGAGATTGGACCATGGGATGGACTGGTGGGTGTGGGGGGCAAGATCTTGAACTTTCAACTGGGTGGGGGAAAACCGGGAAGCTTTCCCAGATGTGCCAACATGGCTCTCTTAATAAATTGGAACTTTGAACAATACCCTTCTTTGGCCTCTGATTTACTTTTGGATGCTATTTGGAACCCTAACATTGTCCTGTGATTGATCCACATTTTTCAATAAAGATTTGAGAGAGGCTGCGGTAGGTAAGGTATTTAATTCTTGGAGCTAACCAACTCCCCCCCCCCCTCCATCCTAGCCACAATCAGTTCATTATTTCCTCCTTTTGTCATATAGCTGGCACTTGGTCGTAAATGACTGGTCGTTAAGTCGAGGACCACCTCTGTACAGCCAACTCAATTGAGGGACAGGATTCGACCTTGTTTTTTTTTTTCCAGACCCAAATAGTCAAGCCTCTCACCTGTCAGAATCAAGAGCCACCAAAGTTTCATCGGAGGTCTGGCTGAGAGCCGTGTAGCCCTTGTTGAATTTCACCGTCCTGGTACAAAGAAGAAACTACCATGAAGTTACTACGGCACAGTATGGGGGTGGAAGGGGAGAGTGTAGGGCATGAACAGAAGGCCAAAGCAGAGGTACACCTCGATTCAAGCTAAATTTACTAACACTAAGGAATTCCTGGGAACTTGGCACTCAGACAAATTAGCCATCAACAAATACATAGAGATAAACCACACTTACACATCATTTAAAAGAGGCACTAAAAAAAGCTAAGGAGGAAATAAAGAAACCGTAATGCATCCTCTCCAGCAGCTTGCACACCAGGCAAAACAATCAAGCGGATAACAATACCCAACCTCTTCACTGTCGGGCCACAACAGTTCCTTGCAAACTGACCTCCTTCACTTCTAGCAATAGCAATAGCAGTTAGACTTATATACCGCTTCATAGGGCTCTCAGCCCTCTCTAAGCGGTTTACAGAGTCAGCATATTGCCCCCAACAACAATCCGGGTCCTCATTTTACCCACCTCGGAAGGATGGAAGGCTGAGTCAACCTTGAGCCGGTGAGATTTGAACAGCCGAACTGCAGAACTGCAGTCAGCCTAAGTAGCCTGCAGTGCTGCATTTAACCACTGCGCCACCTCGGCATCTAGTCCTCAATAAAAAGTGATTTGCTCCCCCCCCCCCGTTTCCAAAACTGCCCTTTGCGAGTTGCCGATTTCCTCCCTGCATCCCTGGCCGATCCTGAAAAACCAGAATTATCACCGCCATTCGACAAGAGCGCTGACCTCACCGCTCCCGGTTTGGGATGTTGCCGGACAGCTCCTGAAAGCACCCCCTTCTTCCGCAGCATTGCCTTCGCCATCTCGCGATGTTTTTCTGCGACACCAAAAAACAGGAAGAGAAATTCAGCAACTGTTTACTCGGTGTTCCTTGAGCTTTTGTAAATAACCCAACTGTTTGTAGCATCTCACGTATCGGCCCAAAACCATCCTTTTGTTTCTGGGCACAACATTGTTAAGCATTGTGAATAATTGGTTCGCTTAACGGTTATAGAGGTTGATCCACTTTAGGACCGTCATAACTAATGACCTTAAAATGGGCAGGCTCCCATTACAGTCGTTAAAGTTGAGGATTACCTATAAACAGCACTATAAAGAGGTGGAGAAAAGCCATGTGTTCTTTTACTTACGTAGCTTATCCTGAATAGAAGATGGTTTGTTCATAATGTAGGGACCTCTTTTTTCTACCGGGGGGTCTCGGCACATCCTCCGTTTGTCCATTTGCCCCTGAAAAAGGAAAGGGGGGGGGGAGTGAGAAGTTGAAGAGCAGTTGCATTGGACACTAACAAAAAACTAAATCCAATCACTGTTGTGGCCCACCAGCAGCTAGAAGAGTTGGCAGCAGATTCGGACAGTGGGGAGGTTGGGAAAGAACCTGGGCCAGTCCTGGAGTCTGGGGAAGGCTCTGATGAGGGCTCTGCATCGGAGGCAGAGAGGGGGCCAGGGCCGTCTGACAGTTATCAGCTGCCTTCAGAGTCAGACATCAGTGAGGCAGAAGAACAGCTGGAGCCTGTTCCCAGTGTGCGCAGAGAAGGGAACAATTAAGGAACAAAGGCACAGGTGGATGGTGAATGGCCCCTCCCATAGGGTATAAAGAGGAGCGAAAGGGGAGTGGAGTTTGCAGGAGACAATGAGTTCAATTCATTAGCGTGAAGATTTCCTTGTGACTCTCAGAGACTCCTTGCCAAATATTTTCTTGTACAAGCGTTGCGTTTGGAAGATATCGGCCTGGCAGCTCTCCAAGCCTGATGAGGTCTGTGGTTGTAAATCCACCCTTAGAGTTGCCAGACGAAGGGAACAGCTAAAGAACAGGGATTGACTTGGGAGTAAGGCCACAGGTGGACGATGCATGGCCCCTCCCAGAGAAAATAAAAGAGAAGTGAAAGGGGAGTGGAGTTTGCAGGAGACCATTCGTTCCCTTAATTGGTTCGTGACTCTCCGAGACGCCTTGCCAAGTTTTGCTGATATCGGCCTGGCAGCTCTCCAAGCCAGAGAAGGTCTGTGACTGTAAATCCTCCCTGGAAAGACTTTGCTGGATGTGAAGGAGCAGAATTCACAGTAGGAAGCCTAGGTCAGAACAATCACATCTCTTTGATAGATTGTACGTAAACAGCAGCAACAACAACAACAAAACATACTAAAATACCAAATCCAAGCACATCACTTTGGTGGATTGTACATAAGCAGCAGAAACAATAACAAGCCCCTTGGCAATTTTGGGGTTTTGTTTATTTTAAAATAAAACACACAATTAGTAAGTAGTCTACCCCGCCCGTCTCGTCCAATAGGAAGATGAGAAGAAGAAGAAAAGGCTGGAAGTTTTTTTTTGGGGGGGGGGGGGCTTCTAAGAGGCATGAAGGACCGAACTCAGAGACCCCCCCCAGCCATTCATCCAGAACCCACCCCCCCCAATTCTCACCCTCACCCACCCCCCCGCCCATTTCCCAAAGAGTTAGGAAGCCTCTCACCCCACTGTTTTAAGGTGGGGATGAGAGTTTACTTTCCCTTACTGGGCCAAGCTGGGAAAGCCTAGATCTCCCTCCTGGCTTTGACGTCTTGGCGGTTGCCAATGGAGCCTCCCCAGCCAGGAGTAGTCTACCCTAGCCTCCGCCGTCTCCTCCAATAGGAAGATGAGAAAAAAAGGCTGGAGGTTTTTTTTGGGGGGGGAGGGGGCCTTCTCAGAGGCATGAAGGGCCAGAACTCAGAGACACCCCCTTACCCATTCAGACCCCGACGCATTCCACCTCCTCCCCCCCCAAATCCCCCCCCCTCCTCCCTCTGCGCACAGGCATAGAGTTTACTCTCCCTTATTGGGCCAGGCTGGGAAAGCCTGGATCTCCACTCCTCGCTTTAACATATTGGCCGTTGTGAATGGAGCCTCCCCAGCCAGGAGCAGTGTACCCCAGCCTCCGCCGGCTCTTCCAATAGGAAGATGAGAAGAAGAAAAGGCTGGAAGGGTTTTTTTTGGGGGGGGGTATTTCTCAGAGGCATGAAGGGCCGAACTCCCAGAGACATCCCCCCCCCATCCTCCACCCCCATCCCCCCACCATCCTCCACCCTCACCTCCCTGCCCACTCACCCCCTCTGCTCACGGGCATGGAGTTTACTCTCCCCTACTAGGCCAGGCTGGGAAAGGCTGGATCTCCCCTCCTCGCTTTGACATCTTGACATCTTGTGAATGGAGCCTCCCCAGCCAGGAGCAGACGACCCCACCCCCCCACCGCCCAGGCAAGGCCTCATCCAGCCCAGCTCCTCGGGCTGACCCGGCCAATAAGAGGTTCTCCCCGCCGCCCCTTTCCCAGCCTCACCAGGATGCCGCTGGGCCCGAGGTGCGGCCCGGGCTCCTTTCCCCGAGGCGGCTCCTCCTCGCCTCCATCTCCCGTCGCCATCGCCGCTTTAGCCGGAGAGGGTCGCCCCCCGAAGCCACGCCCACCCACCCACCGCCTCCGCCCGTCATCGCGAAGCTCCGCCAATAGGAAACGCGACGGGGCGGTCCCTTATTCAAAATTATCCTCCGACATTCTCCCGGATTGGTTTGTTTTCTGTAAAGCCCCGCCCTTGTGCTTTCTCTGTCTCGCGAGCAACGCCTATGGGCGGGGTTAAGAGAGACAAGAGAGCTGACCAATGGGAGGCGGCTCCCTGTTTTTTGTTTGTTTTTGGGAAGAGCAGAGGAATGGAATAGGCGCTCTAGGATACTGGAGGACTTGCGCTCCGTGGCGTCTGTCAAATGCCCTCCAATGGACAAACAGAAAAAAAAAACCAAATTTTATCTCATTTGTGTGAAAAAACGTTTTCTCCAGCCTGTTCCAGATGGACTACAACTCCCATCATACTGCCATCGTCCATAGCTGTTTTTGTTCATTTTAATGTCAATATTTTGTTTGTTTTAGATGGTGGTTTTATATCTTGTTGTAAATTACATAACATTGCCTGATGAGCTATAAATTTAATTCATATATACATTTAATAAATATTGAGACAAGGGATTCGATTAATCCATTTCTAAGAAGGGAGGCTGCAATTGCCTTTGTGAAGGCATATAAGGAGAAAGCAACTTGGAGCAATTCTTAGCCATTATACGAAGAGTACATAAACTGAATTTACAACGTACAAGCTGTTTTTCCTAAACTATTTTTCTCATCCTTCCTGGACACAGGTATACAATTGTTCAAAAGATGTAATTCATCTCTGTGTTTATCCCATCAAAATACGTTCATTATTTACCAGTATGAATTATCTAAGTTTGATATATACGATCTCATCAAGCACTACCACATATTTTCAAAAGCTTCTAAATAACTATTAGGACTAGGAAATTGTAGGTTTTTAAAAAAGTGGTATAACTGACACGTTATGTCGCTTAATGTGGAGACTTGGGACTTTTTAATGTAGTAAATGCTAAGATTTATGTAAGCAGTTGAAGTCAATCAAGCTTGTTGTCCAATTTATATTCCATGGAAGCAATATGATGTTCTTAACATGAATACTTATGAAATTATAATTTCTTAATTGGGTTTTGCATGTTAAAATGTGGGATTCTTTCATTATTTGAACAACTACTTTTTGTGCAGAAATATACGGAATTTAATGTCTCAATAGAATCCCATGCTTGCTTACTCTTGCCTTGGGATGGATGGACAGACAGACAGACAGACAGACATAGATATTGTAATTCATAATCACAGGCTATAAACACCAAAGTCAATTCAAACCATTTCCTCTTTATTAGGTCAACTTCACAATACATATCCAGGACTCAACAAAAGGAAGAAGTGATTTCAAATAAGTAATTATAATGTCTATATCCAGGTAATTGTTGTACAGTCACAGAACCTTAACAGTATACTCATGGGAAGTCCATCTGGAAAAGAACAGATAGTTGGAATTAGTTTGGAGATATCCTTTTCAAGTTCCGTAACTCTTCCCAAGCTTCTTGAGGGGGGAGTGGATAGAAAGATTAAGAAAAGTTGTTCCAACTTCAACACTAGCTGCAGATGAATAGAGCATAGAGCAATTTAAGAAACTCGTAGCATTTAATTGCCACTTGTCTATCCTTTGGATGTTTGATGTAATGCCCAGGTTGCTACTTGTATACAAAAACACTGCTCCTAATTTCTATCGGGCTTCATGCCCTTTTTACATTTAAAAAAAAACAGATCTAAGAAAAATTGATGTAGAAAACAGTGCTTGTGTTAATTTCTCTAATTTTCTCTTGTTGGAAAAATGCTTTCACTAATTCTCTCCCCCTCCCTCTCTCTCTCTCTCTCTCTCTTTGTTATCAGGGGAAATAAATGGTTAATATGAGCAAATAGCGACTTAAGAAGATTATATCTGAATGCTATTTAGAAATACAGAGCTTAATTTTTTTTCTATTGGAGGGATGTCTGCTGCATTTTAAACTAGTGGCTCCCCCAAAAGTAAAATGAAGTACAAGATGACTGAGGTATCTTTTCATTTATAATATACTTTAAATCTCCCAGGTATTAAGAGCCCTTGTATTCTACAGAAAATTGGATTCCAGTTGTTGAGAACATACCAGGTATCCTACATTTTCTGCCGAGACACCAATGTTTTTCTCTACCTTATCAAACACCAAACAGAGTATTAAAGAACATGCTCAAAGGGCAAAAATTAAAGATGTTTTCTTACTGTTAAGTTTACGCTTTGTCCATGTCAAGTTCCTCTGGAGTTGAAATTCCCAATTCATTCAAAGTTGGTCTAAGTTCCTGGATAACGTATGGATATATCTCCTTGTATCTGCCTGCTTTGTACTAATTCAAAGAGAACACAAGACGTCAGGATTTTAAAAAGCAGATTTGGCCAGACAAACATACTTAAGCCCAAAAGCTTAACTTTTCTATGGCCCTGATCTAATCTAAGAAATATGCATAACCCACAAGCAATAAATATTTAGACTGCTGGGAAGCTGCCATTGTTGTCACTCGTATGTGGTTTCACTAAACTCATAATTTCTGACCACTGATCTTATTTCTGAAAAGTTCATGTCCAAGAGAAGCTATAATACATAGGTGAAGCATATGCTTAGTCCATTCAGCTTCTTGAATTCTCTTTTAAATTGATAATTTTTTTTATTATTTGTATAGATAACTTGAGGCAGTGAACATACATATTACGCCTTCCTCCTTTCCCCCTGAACAACAATCCTGGCCCAAGATAAGCCTGGCCAGATTTCATGCCTAAGGTGAGACTAGAACCCTCTGTCCCCTGGTTTTCAGCCTGATGCCTTAACCACTAGGCCAGACTGGCTCTCTTGGTATTGGACGAGTGTTCATGAACTAGGAGGAGCAGTCTGAACGTATAGGAGTATATCCCCGTATATTAAGCCAGCATGCTATCTATACTATCTCTGAGACAAGGTCAGTGCAGGGGTGGGTTTCAAAAATTTCAGTTACGGGTTCTCTACCCAGTTGCTGGGAGGGCATGGCCGAGTCAGCCTCCTGATCCATAGGGGAGGACATTTTCACCTTCCACAGGCTCCGGAGGCTTTCCTCGAGACTCTGGGAGGGCGAAAACTGCTTCTCCCAGGCACCAGAGGCCGGAAATGGGCCCATTTCCAGCCTTCTGGAACTTCTGGGAGGCTCATTTTTCCCTCTCCCTGAGCCTCTGTGCGGGCCCTTACCTCGCATCCAAAACGGGCCGCGTGGAGACTCCTGGGAGAGGAGGGGCGGGCGGGGCCAGCCAGGGGTTGGGATTTGGAGGTTCTTCGAACCGGCCCTAACATTAGCTACGGGTTCTCTCGAACACGGGCGAACCTGTAGCAGCCCACCCCTGGATCAGTGAATATAAACGACCTGGCCTGCTGGCCAGATCTGGATCCTGTCTGATTCTTCCGCCCTTCCCACTCAAGGTTCATTCTGCTTGAGGCGAATGCTTCACTTTAAGCCGTTCCCAGACAAGGACTGGGAGTAGGGGGAGGAAGAAGAATCTCAGAGGTTTGTTAGTGAATGCCACTGAGGTGTGCAAGGGAACATCTCACCACCATGCTTTATGTTGCAAACAGAAGGATGCCTTCGCTCACCTTTACCATTTCCAAGATGCGGATTGTGGTAGCAAAGTCATTTAGCCGCCTGCATGCCCTCAGAGCCGCATCGACAATTTTTGGTTCAGGAACCATGTCTGCATCGACTAAGGTGTTAATACCTATCGAAAGAAGCGAGCATTGAAGGAGAGGGCTGCATTTATTCCAGTCCTCCCCTCCTCATGTTTGCCATCCATTTAGCATAATCGTAACGTGACATTTAATTCTTTTCTCCCTCTGCGTCTCTATTCTATCATCTGAGATTTTGCCGTGGAGCATATAAGGTGTAGTAACTCTGCTTATATCCAATACAAAATCTAAGACAAAATTTCGGAGCTGAAATCTCAATTCTCTAACTTTTACTTCAATCTCAAAGTCTGACACTGTAAATCGTAATATATTATAGTTAACATATTTTTCGGAGTATAAGACGCACCTTTTTCACTCAAAAGAGAGGCTGAAAAACTGGGTGCATTTTATATACTGAATACAGCATTTTTTGCCTCCCAAAACCCCGCCCCCTTCACCAAAATGGCCATGCAGAGCCTTTAGGAGGCTTATAGAGTGCTCCTGGGGGCTGGGGAGGGCAGAAATGAGCGAAGAATGGGCTGTTTTTTGCTCAATTCCCCCCCCCCGCCCCCAAGAGCACCCTGTAAGCCTCCTAAAGGCTATGCATGCTCTTTTTTTTTTACCAAAACGAGCCCGCTTTTGTGAAAAATGGGCCGTCTTTTGCTCATTTGGGGGGGGGGGGCTCCACCTCCCGGAAGCACTCTACAAGCCTCCTAAAGGTTATTCATGCCATTTCTTTGGAAAAAAAATGGGCCCGTTTTCACGAAAAACAGGCCGTTTTGGGGAGGTCTGCAGAGTGCAAAAACTTTTTTTTTTAATTTGCCTCTTCAAAATCTTGGTGCGTCTTATACTCCGGTGCATCTTATACTCCGAAAAATACGGTAGTTTTGCTGTACCAATGTAGCTGTTCAAAGTGGTGGTAGTGGTGGAAACCTCGAGATCTTTGTGGTTTTTGCTCTGGGATCATTTTGTTTGCTCCAGGAAAGGGACCTATAGAATAATTCCTATTGGGTTGCACAAATCAATCAAACCTTTAGAAAATATAATTTCTCTAATGGTTCTGCCCCTCCCCCTCCAATGTTTCCCAGGTGTGTTACCTTTCCTGAGTTCCCAGTCATCAATATCAGGTTTGTTGAAGAACATCACCCAGCGAGCATCCAGTTCTTCATCCGTGATCTCTGCTTTGTGAGCATAGCAACGCAGAGGTAGTGCTGGTTTGAAACAAAAACAGGAAGGAGCAGAAAACAAAGATGTGAAACTACAACACTACAAGGACAGGAAGCCCTGAAATTATGACTGTCAAGAGTCTGTCCATGACGCTAACCGTGATGGATGTAAAATGAGTCCAGCACTGGATATCACAGACTTTGGAATTATTCCGCAGAAAGAATATTTGTTTCATTGTTCTTAAATAATTCAACTGAGCAAAAAATTTAAATACCACATAAGCATAAAAGATGCTGGGGACTTTTAACACTGGATTACTTCAGAAGTTTGATTATTTCAAGGCATAGAAAGAAAATATTAACATGAGAAGAGCCTAAGAGTCTATATTATACTAATAATATAGGAGAGAAAAAAAAGTAAGTGGCATTGATGCTGTGAAACACTCTGCCATTGGAGGTGAGACCTTCTGTCATTCTTTTGGCCTTGGAAGAGTGTTAAAGTTTGGTTTTGCCCTCTGGCTTGCAGGTCCCAGGGGGAAGGTCACTGCTGGTGGTGGCTGCTGAGATAAGAAGACCTCATTTCTGTACTGTCCATCTTTCGGTTCCTAGTTTCTGAGTATTTTTAATTTTTAACTGCTTTTTTAATTTATCTTTTAATGGTCTGTAAGCCACCCAGAGTAACCTTATCAGGGAGATGGGCAGCATATAAATTTAATAAGTAACAAGGAAGCTGGGAAATTATTTGATGTTTTTGGAATTTTACTTCACTAATCTTAGTGTAGCAATCTTTTAAGGAGTACATAAATAAACCTTGTAATGTTGATTGACTAATGCTAATTCTTATTTCCAGAGATATAAAAGTGTCTGGTAACAAATTCTTATTAAAAGGCGCATGCCTTCATGAGCATATATAAACTGTGTCAAACGAATGTAAAACCTTAAATATTTAACGTGCAGTTTCATTTCCCTCATCTGCCCAATTCTACCAAGACAGAGTAATTAAACTTTCAACATCTGTTAAGCAAATGGGTCTTTGGAGATATTAAAATATCATCAATGTAATATAGCAACAGTTGAAAAATAATATCTTATGTGCCCTGATTATTTATTTAGCATATGCCAATGTGCCTTGATGCTTGGGATGTAAAGAACTTCAAGGCACAACTGCGTGGAATAAAATTGAGCACGCAGCAAATAGGAGTAACGTATTCTTGAGGCAGCCCCCAATTCCTTACCCTGAAACAGGAAAAAGCTGAAAAAGAATACCACTGTAAAATCTAAAGTAGAATTCAGTCACACAAGGCTGTGAACCTAAAGGTACAAAGTCCATGAGGAGAGAGGAAGGCAGGGAAGCTACAACCCACAGGCTCTTCAACTAAAGCTTGTTGGTAAAAGGGAGAGTAAAAGGGAATATCCTTTCAACTTCCTTGAAGTTATTAAGCTTTTGTTGAACTGCACATTGCTGGGTGTGGCCTATTAAGAATAGACGCTATACGTTAAACTTAAAATAATGTCATTAATAGATATATATCAGAACGTAGGTCACTGACAAGATGTTTGAATCTCATTTCAGGAAAGTCAAAAGCCACAAATATGATTTTCTTCAAACATGAAACCAGAAACAAGGGAGATTATGTTTTAATCCACCCAAGCAGAGCAGAACAAGAGCATAAATTTTCATAGTGAGATAATACATTGCCTCGCCCCCCCCCCCAAAACCCAACTCCAGATACGATCACATAGGGTTAAAAATAGATGGACTTTAGATAAATCACCTCATGCATGTCACTATTTACTGTAATATTTGTTCATATATTGCACACGGTATATGCAGAGATAGAGGAGTCCAGGTCACGGCTGGGAAGGAGGGAGGAAGATAAGAAAAAGGAAGTAAGAAAAGAAGATGACAAGGAGGGAGGGAGGAAGGAAATTGAGAATAAGGAAGGAAGGGAGGGAGATGAAACAGAGGAAGGAAGGAAGAGAAAGAGGAAGGAAAATAAGGAAGGAAGATGAGAAAGAGGAAGGAAAATGAGAAAAAGGAAGGAAGAAAAGAAGGAAGAGAAAGAGGAAGGAAGGGGGTAGGGAAGGAAGGAAGATGAGAAAGAGAAAAGAAGGAGGGAGGGGAACGAAGCCCATACAGCCCCAACCCTGCTGCCCCTTTTAAAAAGCCTTAAAACAGGTGTCCCCACACTCTTCACCTCATTGACCCCTTCATAAATATGCTCCCCCCAAAAAAACATTGATTCTATCAAAGCAATCTTAATCAAGACTCCTTGAGCTAATAATCCATCGCCACTTTGGCCGTCACTCAACACGGACCTTCTGGGCAGTCCTGCACTCAAAGGCCCTTTGCTGTCGTGTGTGTGTGTGTGTGTGCGTGTGTGCGTGTGTGACAGAGAGAGAGAGAGAAAGAGAAGAGAAAAAGAAAGTGGGAGAGACAGAGAGAGAGGGAGGGAGAGAAAGAGAAAAAGAGAGGAGAGAGAGAGAAAGAGAGAAAGAGGGAGAGAAAGAGAAAAAGAGAGGAGAGAGAGAGAAAGAGAGAGGGAGGGAGAGAAAGAGAGAGAGAAAGAGAAAAAGAGAGAGAGGGAGAGAAAGAGAAAGAGAGAAAAAGGGAGAGGGAGAGACACAGAGACAGAGAAGAGAAAGAGAAAGAAAGAGAAAAAGAGAGGACACACACACACACAATCCACCTTGGGCAGTTCCCTCCCCTTTCTACCCCCCCAACCCACCCTTTTGCCTTTTAACCCCACAGCGAGCCTGTTTTCCTCTGCGGGGGAGGGGGGAGAGGAAATCCACCTTTGAGTGGGGATGAAGGGTCACTGGGGTAGTCCTCTCCCCACCACCACCACCACCAAAAAGGGGGGCCTGTATAAGCGCACCACGGTGCCCACCGTCCTTGTCTCCCTGTCCCCATTTATTCCTACCCATTTCCCGTGTTCTTATTCCTGTTTATTCTTAGACCTGTTATCTTGTACGTGAATGACAAGCTAAATAAATTAATTAAGCAAATTTTTAAAAAAACCTCACCCCCTTTTGTCTGTAACCCTCAGCCCAGAGCGAGCCCGGTTTCCTCGGGGGGGGGGATGTGTGTGTGTGTGTGTGTGTATTGGGGGGGGGAACTCCACCTTTGGGTGCATAAAGGGTCATCGGGACAATCCCGTTCCCCCCCCCCTGCAACCACCACGTAAAGAACCCCAACCTTTTTGCCTTTTAACCCCAGAGCGAGCCCGGTTTCCTCCTGGGGGGGGGGCAGAAAAGAGAGAGCGACGGGCCTCCTTCCCTTCCGCCCTCAGGCCTCGCCTTCTCTCCTCTCCGCCGTTCAATGTCACCTTCCCGCCCGGGGCTCAGAGGACGGGAGCGGGGGAGACCTCTGGGGACACCCCTCTCCCCCTACTCTCTCTCTCTCTGTGTGGAAAAATTAGGAACCGCCTTGCAAGGGTGATCAAAACCCTGTCAAAATCTGACAGGGGACGCGTGGGGTGGGGGTGGGGGTTTGGAGGGGCCGCAGGGGAGGATGGGAGTTGTAGTCCCCCACCTCTTGTGGAGAAGAGAGGGCCGTTTTTTTTTCCCTGTCAGGGGGGCTCTGAGGGGGCTCACCTGCCGCAGCGGGCGTCCTCAGGGCCAGGCCGCGCAGAGCGGGAGCGGCGCAGCTGCGGAGGAGCCGGGCGGCGGCCAGCATCTTCTGAGCTGGAGGAGGACGGGGCTGGGGGAGAAAATAAAACCCACGGACGGACGGACGGACGGGAGGTGAAGGAGCCGGCGAGGCCAGGCGGGCGGGTTGAAGCGCGCGAAATGAGAGCTGCTCGCTCGCCACGCGCGGCCCCCACCCCGGTCACCCTTCGGCGCGCGGAGGACAAAAATGGGACGAGCCGGGCTACGGCGACGCGCGAGGGACAAGAGGCGACACGCCACGCGCCTACGCAACTGACGCACGCACGCGGGAGGGAGGGGCATCGGGGGGGGGGGAAAGGAGTGAAGCCAGGACAGGCCGGCACAGGGATATGCGCGCGCGGGGCACGCCGGAGGGCGGGGCAAAGAGGACAAGGGAAAGCCAAGAAGGCAGGTCAGGCCAAGCAGGCAGGCGGATGCG
>NW_028261382.1:4721041-4750738 GCF_051295495.1 Thamnophis sirtalis
GAATCACGCAGGGAGGCAAACCTTCAATTTCCCTTCCCGAAGACGCATGATTAAAATTGCCTGCTTCAAAGCGAAATCTGCAATTATCCTACAGGCACGGAGGTGTGCTTTTCAGACGAATTGAAAATGATATCCAGAGAAGAGGCATTAGTAGGGGAAGACGAAGGGTCCCGGGGTAAGTTTTCTTTCAAAGAAGACAAACTTTCCCCCCAAAAAGGTTGGACTTCAAAAATAGATCAATCAGCCGGAGGTAAAACTCAAAAGTAATTTACAGGAGATTATCAGAATGTCTGACTGGAATTAGCTAATAGAGGCCATGAATCTTCCCCGTTCTAAAAAAAGAAGAGAAAAAAAAACGTCACGAAATGAAGACTCTCTCATCCGAGGTGGTTGGTTGAAATTCAAACAAGTTATTTCTTTGCCATGTCTTTTGAGTCTTATCTCGGCTGAGAAAATAGCCCATCACCTGTTTGTCCTTCTAAAGACCTTTCCGTAATCAAAATATATATATATTTTTCTGACCTGGCTCTTAAAAAGAAAAGAAAAGAAAAGATTAAAAGAAAACCAAACATGAATTTTCTCCACTTCTTCCTTGATGGAGTTAATTCTCCAGACACGGTCGCCTCGAACAATTTCACGGAGAATTATCTCTTAGAAAAGGGCCGATGCACTACTCCAGTTCCATCTTTCCCGACTTTAAATTGTGTTTTTCCTTTGAAGTCTTAAATAAAGCCACCGAGTGGCATTCCCCTTGTACAAAGTGAGTAAGATGGCCCTCTAAATATTCGACAAATGTCTTTTTTTTTTTTTGTCTACGGCAACCTTAAAGGAAAATGTAGGCGAATTAATTTAACAACCATGCGTGTATTTCCCCAGAAAATGCATTGACTTTATTGAATTAAACTGACTTTATTCCCAAATGTTAACATGCAAGATGGAAGCGTTGGGCATTTTGTAATCTTTTGATGTTATTTCTTTAGGCCAGTATTAAAAAAAAAATGAAAACAGAGGGGTTCTATTTGGAAAACACACCCCAGAATTTTTCTATGGAGAATGGTTGCAGGAAAATGGGTATGAAAAGAGCCGAGGTGGCACAGTGGTTAAATGCAGCACTGCAGACTACTTCAGCTGACAGAACTGCAGTTCTGCAGTTCGGCTGTTCAAATCTCACCGGCTCAGGGTTGACTCAGCCTTCCATCCTTCCGAGGTGGGTAAAATGAGGACCCGGATTGTTGTTGGGGGGCAATATGCTGACTCTGTAAACCGCTTAGAGAGGGCTGAAAGCCCTATGAAGCGGTATATAAGTCTAACTGCTATTGCTATTGCTAAATAATGTTTTTTTTTTTTAAAATCCAAATAAATGCGTGGCTTGAATCCTGATTGCCGCCTGGTTTGATCTCAGATGCAGAGCCGGCTGGCTGCCTCGTTACTTCCGCAAGTCATGTTTGCCTAAACTTTGGGGCAATAAAAGAGGATGCTACAGATTCATCAAGAGTTAGGGAAAGTCACTGGAAAGAGACATACCCCGTGTGACGGGGAGAAATCCATAGCCTGCTCTAATGAGCACACCAAGTAGCAGAACAAAGCTATTTAGATCCTGCCACATTTTATCTCTTTGGCTCCTCCACTTTATCAGGTTAATGCAGCGGAGAATACACTGTGAGAGCAATAAGGGAAAACAAGCCCCCTCCCCCAGTCTCACACATTCCCTGCGACAGGCAGTGGTAGAAAACAGAAGCTTGCCGGGCTGGTGGGCGAGATTCGCCTTGAGTTGAACCCGGTTCTTTTGATGGAGGCAAGGAGAGGATTCCGTTGGCCTCTCAATGGTGGGTCCTCCTGCTTTGTCTTGTCTACTTGAGCCACCCCTGTGGGGAAGACATCTGGCTTTTGCAGATGCCAGTCCAGCTGGACCGAGGAGAACAAGGCACCCGGGCTGTTTTGACTCTTCAAGAAGAAGAGCGATGGTGTTTTTATCAAGCAGATTGAAAGTTCTGGTTTGTTTCTACCCCTGGCAATGCAAAATATCCTCGTTAGCATAGAGTATTGTTTAGTTTAATGAAAAAGGACTAAGGGTGTGTTCTGACCCCCCTCCTCCGTCCAGTAATGAATGCCGACACAAGCTTAACTGGAATATACTTTATTAGCAAGAAACCAAAACCTCGGTGGCTGAAAGCCAAGCATAACAACCAGATAAGGACCTTAGCAGCAACTCAGACAAACCTTGGCAGCAATCCAGCCTGCCAAGCTAGTTACAAAAGTTCTCCAACTTTTAGTCAATGCGTTGACTTCTGCAAGAGGGCCGTGTGCACAAGCAGTCTTTTTATAGTCTGGAGAGGAGCCTAATGACCACCAGCTGAGTGCAATTACCTCTTGTAACTGCGTAACTGTTCCTGACACCTATTAGCTCTTCGGTGCCGGGAATCCAGGAACAACTCACTAGTGGTATCCGGATCACTCTCCCTTGTCTCCTCCCCACTGGTCCAAGGCTCAGATGCTTCCTGGTGGCCAAGCAGCCTCTCTGTGCCCTGCTCGGAGTCAGAACCCTGTCCAGGGTCCTCCACATCCTCCAGAGCCGACTCATAGGGCCCCTCGCCATCAGAGTCTGGTGGCAGCTCCAACGGCTCCTGCTGGGCCACAACACTTCCCTTAATCCTCCAGGGGAAGATTGAAGGCAACGGAAGGTCCAGGCAGAAGAAGAACCTCATGGCTTCAAAATCTAAGGGACCAGTTTAGACAAAACTCAGCAGGCCTTTTTCGTCTGGCTGTTGATAAAAAGAGGATTGCCAACATGATCACCAACGTCAGATCATGGATATAGAAGAAGAAGGAGAAGGAGGAGGAAGAGGGGAGGAGGAGGAAGAGGAGGAAGAGGAGGAGGAGTGAGAGGAGGAAGAGAAAGAGGAGGAAGAGGTGAAATGACTTGTAAGTCACAATCATGACTTGTAAGCTCCCCCATTGACTTTGCTTGTCAGAAGCCAGCTGGGAAAGTCGCACATGGAGAATTCGTGTCTACAGGATGCTGCAACTGTCATTAATGTGTAACAATTGCAAGGGCCCAAATCGTGAGACTGTAAGGATGCAGTGATGGCCAGACGTACGAGGACAGATCGTGAGTCTTTTCCCCCCCAGTCCCATTGTAGTTTTGAACAGTTGTTAAATAAATAAAGAACTGCCTGCATCATCTTTACTCTGTCTTTTGCCTTCCTACAAGTCGGATGTATGCGAAGGAGCATATCTTGTCTCCGCCATAAAGCGCAATGGTCCTTTATAGACATTGTGAAGCTGCCGCACTTCCTTTCCTTCAACATGACCTGAGGGCTCTGAGCTGCAGCTCGGCAACATCTGGTGGGATGCAGGTTCCTCAACCATGTCCCCCTCAAAATCACTCAAAGAATTACGAGATCAATAAACTGGCATGGCCTCCCACAGCTGGTATCAATCAAGCATGGATAAGCTTTCTGGATGAACGACTCCCGGACTACTTCTCAAGTGTCTTGACATTTCACTAGCAACCGTGGCTGGCCTCTTCCTTCTGCCTCTGAAGATACCAACTACAATTGCCGACAAAACATCACAACACTGGTGAGCCAGGCCGTGGCCATTCAGTTCAGAAGCTCCCCACTCTTTGTCCCATAAGTGCTGTTGTAAAGAAGCTTGTTGGATGAGAAGGAAAACATTTTCAAGGAGAAAAGCCAAGGAGGTCCACCAGGGAAAAGCAATAGCAATAGCAATAGCAGTTAGACTTATATACCGCTTCATAGGGCTTTCAGCCCTCTCTAAGCGGTTTACAGAGTCAGCATATTGCCCCCAACAACAATCCGGGTCCTCATTTTACCCACCTCGGAAGGATGGAAGGCTGAAAGCACCTTTGGGACAGCCATGACCTGGATGATTGAGAGTCTCCATAAAACACCCCTCACTGCTCGATTCATGATGAGATCATCCATGTATGATGTGCTCAGGAAAATTGCGGCATGAATTCTAATTAAGGTCAGGTTACCCATGCATCTCAGAAGGGTTTCTGTTGTAGCCCAGCAGGAGGCGCCTGAGCCTTGGACCAGTGGGGAGGAGACAAGGGAGTGTGATCCTGTCGTCAGCAGTGAGTTGTTCTTGGATGCTCGGCACCGAAGAGCTAATAGGCGTCAGGAACAGTTGCGCAGTTACAGGAGGTAATTGCACTCAGCTGGTGGTCATTAGGCTCCTCCCCAGAATATAAAAAGGACTGCTTGTGCACACGCCCCTCTTGCAGAAGTCAACGCAGGAACTAATGTCGGAGAACATTATTGTGAGCTTGGCAGGCTGGATTGCTGCCACGGCTTATCTGTGCTGGATTGCTGCCCAAGCTTGTCTGTGCCGGTTTGCTGCCAAGGACCTGTCCGTCTGTTAATTAAATGCCGTAACTTATCTTTGGCTCGGAGTATGTTGATGTGGGATGAGTGGGGTCAGAACAGGGAAGGATGCCCTATTTTTCCAAGTGTCCCCGAAGTCTCAGTAAAAACAATTCCAAAGATATCGATGATCTCACTCAGAACTGCCCACCTTCCCTTGCCGAATTCTCACTGCTTAGACACGGGGAATTGAGTCGTAGCTGACCTGTGGGCTGCTATGACCAGTTGTTTTTTTAACCTCGGGTTCCTACCGGCAACCCCTTTGCACCGAGGGCTTTCCTTCCAACCTGCCTTGTCGTCATTAGTTCAGTCTCCAGAAATATTTCTTTCACTGGGGAATTGAGCCGAGCCGGCTCAGCGGCTCTTGACTGACTCTAGATATCGTACGTGCTTCCAAGTGCTGGGCCTGTCGGCCGCCGCTGTTTCTGGGAGACTTGTGATGGAAACTTTTTAGCAGTGACCTTTTCCGTACAAGGAAAGGTTCCTGCTCCTTGCTGAGAGCTGCTGACCAGTCAGCAGGAGGCCTTTCCCTCGGGCGCCGTGTGATTTATTAGCCGCAACAGGCCTCAAACAGGTTTGCTCCAGAGGTGCCAATTACTAGCCAGTCTGCAAAGACGTGACTCTGTTTTACAAATCCCGTAGTTGCTAAGACTCCCGAAAAGATGAGGATAGAAGTACCCAAGGCGTCCTTTCCTCAAGATTTCTAAGGTTCAGGACAGTGGTGGCATTCAAATTTTTTTTACTACTGGTTCTGTGGGCATGGCTTAGTGAGCGTGGTGTGGCTTGGTGGGCATGGCTTGGTGTGCATGACAGGGGGGAGGATACTGCAAAATCTACATTCTCACCACACTCTGGGGCCAGCCAGAGGTAGCATTTCCTGGTTCTCTGAACTACTCAAAATTTCCGCTACCAGTTCTTCGAACTACTCAAAATTTCCGCTACCAGTTCTCTGAACTACTCAAAATTTCCGCTACCAGTTCTCCGAACTACTCAAAATTTCCACTACCAGTTCTCCGAACTACTCAAAATTTCTGCTACCAGTTCTCCGAACTACTCAAAATTTCCGCTACCAGTTCTCCGAACTACTCAAAATTTCCGTTACCAGTAAAATTTCCGCTACCAGTTCTCCGAATTACTCAAAATTTCCACTACCAGTTCTCCAAACTATTCAAAATTTCTGCTACCAGTTCTCCGAACTACAATTTTCCGCTACCAGTTCTCCGAACTCCTCAAAATTTCCACTACCAGTTCTCCGAACTACTCAAAGTTTCCGCTACCAGTTCTCCGAACTACTCAAAATTTCCGCTACCAGTTTTCCGAATTACTCAAAATTTCCGCTATCAGTTCTTCGAACTACTCAAAATTTCCGCTATCAGTTCTTCGAACTACTCAAAATTTCTGCTACCAGTTCTCCGAACTACTCAAAATTTCCGCTACCAGTTCTCCGAACTACTCAAAATTTCCGCTACCAGTTCTCCGAACTACTCAAAATTTCTGCTACCAGTTCTCCAAACTACTCAAAATTTCCACTACCAGTTCTTAGAACTACTCAAAATTTCCGCTACCAGTTCTCCGAACTACTCAAAATTTCCACTGCCAGTTCTCCGAACTACTCAAAATTTCCACTACCAGTTCTCTGAACTACTCAAAATTTCCGCTACCAGTTCTCCGAACTACTCAAAATTTCCGCTACCAGTTCTTCGAACTACTCAAAATTTCCGCTACCAGTTCTCCGAACTCCTCAAAATTTCCGCTACCAGTTCTCCGAACTACTCAAAATTTCCGCTACCAGTTCTTCGAACTACTCAAAATTTCTGCTACCAGTTCTCCGAACTACTCAAAATTTCCGCTACCAGTTCTTCGAACTACTCAAAATTTCTGCTACCAGTTCTCCGAACTACTCAAAATTTCCGTTGCCAGTTCTCCGAACTACTCAAAATTTCTGCTACCAGTTCTCCGAACTACTCAAAATTTCCGCTACCAGTTCTCCGAACTACTCAAAATTTCCGCTACCAGTTCTCCGAATTACTCAAAATTTCCGTTGCCAGTTCTCTGAACTACTCAAAATTTCCGCTACCAGAACCTGTCTGAACCTGCTGGATTTCACCCCTGGTTCAGGAGTAAAAAAAAAAAGAGAAGAACGTGAGGACACTGTTTATCTGAGGTTCAAAGCAATGATCTCAATTGCAATGGGTAGTATCTAATCAAGGATTGAAGCAACCTAGAACTAAGGAGAAATTTCCTGACGGTGAGGACAATCAGTAGAACAAATTGCCTCCAGAGGTTGTGGGTGCTCCAACAGTGGAAGTTTTTAAGGAGAGCATGGACAACCATTTGTCTGAAGTGGTGTAGGGTTTCCTGCCGGAGTTGGACTAGAAGACCTTCCAGGGCCCTTCCAACTCTGTTATGGTGATTAATATCATTGATTGAATGGTGCAAAGGTTTATTTGTTTTGGTCCCATCACTTGGTGCTGTCAGAGGAGGAGTGGCAGAACTGGGGACGGAGTTAAAAGAGGGAACAGCCTGGAATCTCTACGTAGCCACAAACAATCCAAGTTCACCTCCCTTGGATGTCACACATGTTCAATCAACAAAGCAGTTATAAAGGCAGTCGTTAAGCAAATTCCTTCCATCTGCAGATCCTAATGCCCTCGGGTCCGCTGGATTTAAAATTACGAATGTCGTGGTCCCTGGCATCTGAAAGGTTGGTGACACCCCGGCCTTAGAGCATCTTCCATCCCCAAATACCCCTTTGTGGCAGATATTCACGAGGGGCAAAGGGGGAGACAAGGAAGCATTTTCTCAGAGCTGGGAAACAGTTCCCTGTAATGTGCTGGACTATACAAACAACCCACTGTGGAAATAACTTATTTATAGGCAAATGGTTAACATGCAACAGCCTTGAATATTTCATAAGCTCTGGTGCTGAATGAAGAGGAATTAGGCTCTGGAATGCCAAGGCGTATGCAAGAAAACAGCTACCTGCCGAACGAAAGGCCAGCATTTGCAATCCAGCAGAAGCAAGATCCCAGATAGGCCCCTTCTTGAGAACTAAATTAAATTCAATAATTAATAGGACATTATTAGCCTCCCTCCCTCTGACCACAGTGGTTTTCTATTAATTGACTAGCAGGTGCCGAAGCAGAGAGGTGTGGGGGCTTTAAAAAAAAAATGTGACTTTTACAGATGATCTGTATTTTCGGCCCTGCGTTTCTCGATTCCAGCTTTCTCTGGGCCAGAGATTCCCTCTGGGCTGGGATTCAGTTCTCACAGCACGGAGGCGAAGTATTAAATCGGGGGGGGGGGGGGAGCTTGGCAGAAGCAAAAGTTGTGAGTGATTATCCGGGTCCCATGCCTCATGAAAAAGCGATGGGACGGCCGCATCGGACTCTGGAATCCATCCACAGGCCTACCGTGTCACAACGGTTCCCATTTATTCATTTGCATCTTGCCTAAAAATATCCCAACATATTTTCCCTCCTCCTATTTCACCCCACGTGGCTAAAGCAGGACCATGTCAGAGTTTCTTGCATCAATTCAAATCCAGAAGGGCACACAGACAACGGAGGCAGCTGAGGATTCATTAACTTCGTTGTATGCATAAGAATAGATGGATAAATGTACAATACCAACAGGGGGTTCCTCCAAGTAAACGCAAGGCGGGAGAGTTACAGGCAAACACAAGCAGTTAGCTTTCATTTCAGCAGATACACATACACACTTCCTGCAACCGTTCTTCATTTCTTTTAGCCTCCAGTCCCCTAATCCTCTTCCTTGCTCTTCTCTGAACTCTTTCTAGAGTCTCCAAAACTTTATTACATCGTGGCGACTAAAACTGGGTGCAAATATTCTAAGTGTGGCCTTACCAAGGGTTCTTATAAAGGGATATTAACATTTCGTGTGATCTTGATTCTATCTTAACTGTAGTAATGTTGGTTTACACCAGTAAATGACATTCTGATGGATTAACGGTGGCCAATCACTTACCATCACAAAACCAAGGTAATTCGATCCAGGCTGCTGTAAAACACAAGATTGGTCCCAAGGAATTTTTTTTCTTGCCCCAAGCAAGGCAGTTCTTATAAACATATGTTTCCACCCACCAGACACAATCAAATCGGCAATCGATATCTTCTTTTCCGATAGCAGCGAACCAGCTCGTTCAGCCAAAGAAAATGGTGAACATTTTCCTGCTTTCTCTCTCTCTGATGATTTCGTTGCCAGCTTGGCTCATGTGGGCTTTTATTTAAATAAAAAAAATAGAAATTGAAATAGCATCGTATTTAATCACAAGTCCATTGGACTCCTCACTGATCACCAATCAGGGCCCTCTGCAGTGATACCTGTCCAATAAGGAGCCAGACCCCCCTGCAGATGCATTTGTTCCTATTCTTCTCATTTGCATTAAATTAAGACTTTCGGAGGTTTCCTGATTGGAGGAAAGGATACGGTTCTTTCCCTCTCCCCCACGAAGTCTCCTGGCGACCTGGCCACCAAAGACTGTTTTCTTCCTCTGCAGAATTCAGGGATGGACCAGTAGGGGTCGGGCTTGAGACAGTCCAGCTACAGATCTACCAAGAGCCTACAACCCTGAATTTTTGAGATAGGGGGGGGGGAGAGACAGAGACAAAGAGAGAGAGAGAGAGAGAGAAGGAGAAAGGGAGGGAGAGAGAGAGGGTGAGAAAGGGAGTGGGAGAGAGGGAGAGACAGAGACAAAGAGAGAGAAGGATAGAGGAAGAGGGAGGGAGAGACACAAAGAGAGAGAAGAGAGAGAGGCAGGGAGGGAGAGACAGAGAGAGAGGCGAGAGAGGGAAAGGGAGAGGGTTAGGGAGGGTGGGAGGGAGGGAGAGAGAGAAGGAGAGAGTGGGAGAAGGTTAGCGAGGGAGGGAGAGAGAGAAAGAGAGGAGAGAGTGAGTGAGAGAGAGAGGGTGAGAAGGGGAGTGGGAGAGAGGGAGGGAGAGACACAAAGAGAGAAGAGAGAGAGAGGCAGGGAGGGAGAGACAGAGAGAGAGGCGAGAGAGGGAAAGGGAGAGGGTTTCGGGAGGGTGGGAGGAAGGGAGAGTAGGAGAGAGTGGGAGAGGGTTAGGGAGGGAGAGAGAGAGGGAGAGGGTGAGAAAGAGAGTGGGAGAGAGGGAGAGACAGAGACAAAGAGAGAGAAGGAGAGAGGAAGAGGGAGAGACACAAAGAGAGAGAAGAGAGAGAGGCAGGGAGGGCGAGACAGAGAGAGAGGCGAGAGAGGGAAAGGGAGAGGGAGGGAGGGAGAGAGAGAAGGAGAGAGAATGAATATCTTTTGCTCACAAAGTGTACCAGGAGCTTTCAGTTGCTCATATCCCACGATAACAGTTGCAGGAACTGGATAAATCCAGTTATTGAAGAGGAGGACTAGGGGTGACATCATAGCAGTCTTCCAATATTTCTTGGGTTCCCCCAAAGAAGAGGAAGTCAAGCTATTCTCCAAAGCACCAGAAGGCAGGACAAGAAGCAACGAATGGAAACTCATCAAGGAAAGAAGCAACTTAGCACTAAGGAGAAAAATTTCCTAGCAGTGAGACCAATTAATCAGTGGAACTACTTGCCTCCAGAAGTTATTTGGGCACTCAAACACTGGAAGTCTTAAGAAAAAGACTGGATGGCTATTTGTCTGAAATAGCATAGGGTCTCCTGCTTGAGGGGAGAGTTGGACTAGAAACCCCCCTCCCCTTCAAGGTTTTTCTGTTTCAGTCTGACTAGCTGTAGAGTAAGAGATGGTGGAACGAGGAAGCCCTTCAAGATTAACAAGAGTTGGAAGGGACCTTATAGGTCATCTAGTCCAGTGGTCTCCAACCTTGGCAACTTTAAGACCTGTGGACTTCAACTCCCAGAGTTCCTCAGCCAGCAAAGCTTTGCTGGCTGAGGAACTCTGGGAGTTGAAGTCCACAGGTCTTAAAGTTGCCAAGGTTGAAGACCACTGATCTAGTCCAACCACAATGGAAATACAATGTAAAATGAATTATCTCTTCCGGTGGGAATGTCAAAGGGGGAATTCGGACGACACTCTATTCACGAAAGAAGTTTTATTATGTAACACAAATAAATAAAAACCTTTTTTAAAAAAAGAAACTTTAGCAGCCTTAATTGTAGCATTCTCAGCGGAGTTGAATATTGAATCCCTGCAGGACGGGCCTTTTCAGCAGGGAAGCTTCATTCGAACGAGCTGCTGTATCCTCCAGTAATCTGTTCCCCCTATTATTACAGCCAGAATTAATATTTGCTTATCGGGCCCTTCCTTTACGATTCAGCAGCTGCGGCTTTAATCCCACGGCGAATGTATAATCTTCCTTTCCAGGTGACCTGAGTCCAGATTAATGCGGAACATCTTTTCTTCTCATCGCCTCGTCCCCGATGGGTTGGTGCGGCGGCTTCATGGAACATTAATCTGGAGATCACAGAGTTGACTTGATGCAACTAGGGACGGGCAGCTGGCAGTTCCTGTTCTTCAATAGAGGAAGGGAACAAGCAGAAAAAGATCAGAGAATCACAGGGCCTGGAGGAGACCTCAGAGGTCTTCAAGTTGAACCCCCCGCCCCGCCCAAGGCAGGAGACCTTATACCATTCTGGATAAATGGTTGTCCAATCTTTTCTTGAAAATCTCCAGTGATGGGGCAATCACAACTTCAGTTTGTTCGTCCGTCCATCCATCCATCCATCCATCCATCCATCCATCCATCCATCCATCCATCCATCCATCTATTAATAGAATCCTAAGGTTAGAAGGGACATTGGAGGTCTCCTAATCCAACCCTCTGCCCAAGGTAGGAGACCTTATACCATTCTGGACAAATGGTTGTCCAATCTTTTCTTGAAAATCTCCAGTGATGGGGCAATCACAACTTCAGGTTGTTCATCCATCCATCCATCCATCCATCCATCCATCCATCCATCCATCCATCCATCCACCCACCCACCCACCCACCCACCCACCCACCCACCCACCCATCCATCCATCCATCCATCCATCCATCCATCCATCCAACCATCCAACCATCCATCCATCCATCCAGCCATCTTTTAATAAAATCCTAAGGTTAGAAGGGACCTTGGAGGTCTCCTAATCCAACCCTCTGCCCAAGGTAGGAGACCTTACACCATTCTGGACAAATGGTTGTCCAATCTTTTCTTGAAAACCTCCTGCGATGGATCATTCGCAACTCCGGGAGGCAAGTTATTCCATTGATTAATTATGTTCACTCTCAGGAAATTTTAAAGAAGGAGGTTCTAAGGAAGAGGAAAATGGCATGAAATGGCAGAGGACCTCTTGCTTGAGCAGGGGGTTGGACTAGAAGACCTCCGAGGCCCCTTCCAACCCTTGTTCATTCTGTTCTGTATCTCCCAAGAGGAGGCAGAAGAACACTCTCATATGGGGCACGGGCGAAGCCTCGTGGCTGTTTGTCAGAGATGAGAAGGAGGCAATTTAGCACTTGGATGATGGGCTGAACTTCGCACGCTGGGGAAAGATTGCATAAAACATTTCTGCTCGGGACTGCCTTGACCTCCCCGGCTTCAAAGGGCAATAATTGCCTGAAATGCAAATGCGGCGTTCTCATCTTGCGCCCGAGATGGAGTTCATCTAGCAAAGCGATGGGGGCACCTGGGAGGATTCTGTCTTTTTCCTGGTAATTACACAGGCATTGGAGGGGAAGGCTGGAGGAAGCGTGGCCCGCGTTGCCTTGGGGAGACGCGCGCAGAGTCGAAGGCGATACATCGGGTGTGTTCCGCTCGCAAGGAAGCAGTGAAAGCTTGTCAGTTTTCACATCGCTGCACAGGAGAGCTTTCAGGAACCACAAGCAAACTCACAAGATTTCAGAAACCGGGTGGCAGAAAGGGAATTATTGAACTCACTGGCCTGGGAAAGGTAATTCAGGCAGGAGAGTTTGAAGGCTGAAAATCCTACCAGTGCAATGTTAGTCTATATCGAGTCCAGTGGTTCTATTCAGCTGGTTCTATCCGGTTCGGGAGAACTGGTAGCGGTGGCAATGGGAGGCTCTGCCTACCAGCCCGGACATGATCACATCCCATTTTTGATGCTCTGTGCACGCGCGGAAGTTCCTGCATATGCAATAGCAATAGCAGTTAGACTTATATACTGCTTCATAGGGCTTTCAGCCCCTCTCTAAGTGGTTTACAGAGTCAGCATATCGCCCCCACAGTCTGGGTCCTCATTTCACCCACCTCGGAAGGATGGAAGGCTGAGTCAACCGTGAGCCGGTGAGATTTGAACCGCTGAACTGCAGATAGCAGTCAGCTGAAGTGGCCTGCAGTACTGCACCCTAACCACTGCAGCCACCTCGGCTCTTATATGCACGGAGGTGGGCTCTCACATTTGCGAACTGGTAGCGAAGGTAAGTTGATTTCACCTCTGTTCAAGTCATACTTTTGAACAGTGGGGAAATTCAAATTTGTTTTACTACCGGTTCTGTGGGTGTGGCTTGGTGGGTGTGGCTTGGTAGGCGTGGCAGGGGAAGGATACTGCCAAATCCCCATTGCCACCCCATTCCAGGAGAAGGATATTGCAAAATCTCCATTCCTACCCCGCTCGGGGGCCAGCCAGAGGTGGCATTTGCTGGTTCTCCAAAGGACTCAAAATTTCCGCTACGGGTTCTCCAGAACCTGTCAGAACCTGCTGGATTTCACTCCTACTTTTAAACCTTTAAGATGTGGTGGAGTTCTGAATTCTGGGAGTTGAAGTCCACCTCTTGTTAAGCTGCCAAGTTTGAAAGCATTGGTATCGACCAAAGTACACTGGATCATGTTTATCTCAGGTTTCTTCCTGGGACTTGGAAGAGATCTGTTCTGATCCAGCTCCCAAAACATGACCAACCCTCTGAGATTAACTCAAAGATTCCTTGATTAGAAGCGCCAGCAGCCCCGGAAAAAAGTTTCTCTCTCAACAAGTCCGTCCAGCAGGTCGATGAATAGTTGTCTGCCACATCTATTCATTTCCGCCCCCCCTGCCTTTTATCCCTAGAGTTAGGGTGGGGCTTCGCTAGCAGCAGTGGCTGCTAGCGAAGTTAGGGTAGTTAGGGTAGGGTCTCCTGCTCGGGCAGGGGGTTGGACTGGATGACCCACACGGTCCCTTCCAACTCTGTTAATCTGTAACTATAAACAGTTTTGTTTCACAGCGCGTGGGTTGACACAACACACCGAGTGACCCAACGTCGAGGAAAACCACTCCAATTTTTCAAGGGAGCCTTTCAGTGCGAGGAGTTGAGTTGGGTTGCCTTCTTCCCAAAGGAGGAAATTGATTACGTTTTTCTACCCTTTTAAGGGTTCACCTCCATCTCCGTTTGCAAACTCTCCTGCTTCTAAGGCCGGTGCAGGAATTCCTACGTTGGGTGCGGGGTTCTTCGCGGGAAATATAGCTTGCTGTTTTCCAACGGGCCATTTGCACATTATTTTCACTAATGCACACAAGCTCCGTGGTAATTCCCAGAACACAAGAAGCCTATCACCGTATCGCACTCTGATTTGTATTACCTTCCTGGAATGAAAGGGGGGGTCTTGTTGCTATGGCAACAGTTGCGCACGCACTCTCCCCCACCTTCCCCAGTACACAACTCCGTAGCTTCCCTGCTCGTATTCTGCAGTCTTACTGCACCAAAAGCACAAAGAATCCCTTTTTTAAATTCACCCATTGATGATAATCTATTTGGCCCCGCGGTTTCTGAAAAGGAAATGTATTTCCTTTTCCTCGACTTACGACCACGATCAGGGGCCCAGAATTCCTGCTGCTATATAAGCAAGGGGGTTGTTAAACGAGATACCTGATTTCCCGACCCTCCCCCCCTCCCTTTTGCCACGGTGGCTAAGAGAATCACGGCAGTTGTTATGTGAATCATGCAGTCGTAAAGCGAAGCTGGCTTCCCGCATGGACATTGCTACTCAGAAACTGGCTGGGAAGAGCACAGATGGATGCTTCAACGGTCGTAAATACAAGCAGGAAGTGACCGAATTTTGATCCCACCAGCGCGGGGTTGCTATGATGGTCATAAGTGCGAGGTGCGGGTTATATGTCATTTTTTTTTGATGCTGCTGTAACTTCTGATGGTTACGAAATGAAAACCTCTGTAGTTGACGTTTGTCCCACTTCTCAGAAGGAGGGTCGTACGTTTAGCTCCAACACTAGGACCAACAATTGGTCTCTAAACAAGAGTTTTGTCTCCAACGGTCCATTTTGTCCATTCTGGTACTTTTCCAAAACAAGCTTTTTTTTTTCTTTTAAAGAGAAGTTGAGTGCGGTTAGTTCTCAACTTACAACTGTTTTGCAATAGCTCTTAGACTTATATCTCGCTTCGCGGAGTTTTTATAGCCCTCTCTAAGCATTTTACAGAGTCAGCCTCTGCCCCCAACAATCTGGCTCCTCATTTTTACACACCTTGGAAGGATGGAAGGTTGAGTCAACCCTGATCCAGTCAGGATCGAACTGCTGGCAGTCGGGAGAATTAGCTTGCAATGCTGCACTCTAACCCATAACTCTAAAACTAAAAAGACATTTTGGCTCCTCGGCTTTTGATGATGCTGTTCTTTTGGTTTCTCCCCCAATACTGGAGTGGCATCAGCTACTTTAACTCTTTCTGGGTCTGTCCCTCTTAAAATACATCCATTACCCTTGTCCTCTAGCCCAACAACCTGAGTCCTCGTTTTACCCATCTTGGAAGGATGGACGGCTGAGTCAACCTTGAGCCTGGTGAGAATCGAACTGCTGAATTGCAGGCAGCCGGCAGTCAGCCGAAGTAGCTTGCAGTGCTGCATTCTAACCACTGTGCTGCCACCTCAGAGCCATCATGAGACCTATCACAAGACCCTCATTGACACAATCTACATCTGACCCACTGCAAGAGCCATCACAAGACCCTCATTGGTGACCCACGGCCGACTCATCACAAGACCCTCACGTGACACAACCCACACCCGATCCATTGGAAGAGCCATCACACGAATTTCACTGGGGACCCAACCCTGCCCAATCACAAGAACTCTCGTTGACACAACCCACACCCAACCCATCACAAGAACTTCATCGATGACCCACACCTGACCCACCACAACACCCTCATTGACACAATCCACACCCAACCCATCACAAGACCCATCATGAGAACTCCACTGATGACCCACACCTGATCCATCAGAAGACCCTCATTGACACAACCCACACCCAACCCATCACAAGAACTTCACTGATGATCCACACCTGACCCACCACAACACCCTCATTGACACAATCCACACCCAACCCATCACAAGAACCATCATGAGAACTCCATTAATGACCCACACCTGATCCATCAGAAGACCCTCATTGACACAACCCACACCCAACCCATCACAAGAACTTCACTGATGACCCACACTTGACCCACCACAACACCTTCATTGACACAATCCACACCCAACCCATCACAAGACCCATCATGAGAGCTCCACTGATGACCCACACCTGATCCATCAGAAGACCCTCATTGACACAACTCACACCCAACCCATCACAAGAACTTCACTGATGACCCACACTTGACCCACCACAACACCTTCATTGACACAATCCACACCCAACCCATCACAAGACCCATCATGAGAGCTCCACTGGTGACCCACACCTGATCCATCAGAAGACCCTCATTGACACAACCCATGCCCAACCCATCACAACAAACTCACTGGCCATCCACACCTGAGCCATCGCAAGAACTATCACAAGACCCTGACCAGATGGGGCTCTCCACCACAAGACCCACTGACCACACGAAGCCCGTATAAGCAGAAGAACATTGACTTCCCCCTAAACTCCCCTGTAGTTGTTACTTAGCCTGGTTGCAGAATGTTCAGAAACTAACCCAGAAGCCTGGGGGATGACCCTCCATCCTCGCTGCCTATCATGCCACCCCAGCAGAGCTTTCTGAAGGAGCCACCGATCAAAAGGAATTTCCCCCTCAGCCGAGCAACATGCATCAGCTTCACTTCTTCGCCAGCCCTGAGATTTGTCAGAGGAAAATTGGAGCGAAGGAGCCATTCTAAATGGTGAGACGACGTCAGATCGTTTTAACGTAAAGCCCTCCGGGCAAAAACCCAGCGTTGTAAGTGGAGGCACTTCCTCGCCGTTTTAATCCCGTGCTTTTACATAATGCCGAAAACGTCTCTTGTGTTTTTCTTCCGACGGTTCTCATTCGACTTGATGGAAAAGAGATTGCAATCTGATGCATTTTTTTCCCCAAGGGGAGGGGGGGGAAAATATGCCGGGGAAATTTGCAGGGCTGGGATGCGAAACTGGGTCCAAGCAACCAAGACGATGAAGGGACTGGAGGCTCAAACATACGATGAACGGTTGCAGGAACTGGGCCTGGCTAGTCTAGTGAAGAGAAGAGAAGGACCAGGGGAGACAGGATAGCAGCCTTCCAATATTTGAGGGGCTGCCACAGAGAGGACTTGGACTGCAAGGTGATCCAACCAGTCGGTCCTACTGGAGATCAACCCTGGCTGCTCTTTAGAAGGCCAGATCCCGAAGAGGAAACTCAAATACTTTGGCTACCTAATGAGAAGGAAGGACTCCCTGGAGAAGAGCCTCATGCTGGGAAGAATTGAGGGCAAAAGAAGAAAGGGATGACAGAGAATGAGGTGGCTAGATGGAGTCACTGAAGCAATAGGTGTGAGCTTAAATGGACTCCAGAGGATGGTAGAGGACAGGAAGGCCTGGAGGAACATTATCTATGGGGTCATGAAGTGTCAGACATGACTTCGCAACTAAGAACAACAATAACAACATAGAAAAGATATGACCCCCCTTGTCCCACACCAACACACTCCAAGCCAAAGATACTTTATGAGAATTTATTAACAGACAGACAGGTCCTTGGCAGCAATCCAACACAGATAAGCCTTGGCAGCAATCCAGCCTGCCAGGCTCACAGTACTGTTCTCCAACATTAGTTCCGGCGTTGACTTCTGCAAAAGGGGCATGTGCACAAGCATTCCTTTTATAGTCTGGAGAGGAGCCTAATGACCACCAGCTGAGTGCAATTACCTCCTGTAACTGCGCAACTGTTCCTGACGCCTATTAGCTCTCTGTGCCGGGCATCCAGGAACAACACACTGCTGATGTCAGGATCACACTCCCTTGTCTCCTCCCCACTGGTCCAAGGCTCAGGCGCCTCCTGGTGGCCAACCAGCATCTCTGCGCCCTGCTCGGAGTCGGAACCCTGTCCAGGGTCCTCCACATCCTCCAGAGCCGACTCATAGGGCCCCTCGCTGTCGGAGTCTGGTGGCAGCTCCAACGGCTCCTGCTGGGCCACAACACCCACAGAAGGACACCATTGCTCTAAAGAGACCCAAGTGAAAACGTTGATCACTTTTGCTTTCCTGGACAATTTCCTTTTATTGCTGAATGGATTGTCTGAAAGAAATCACTTGAACTTCTCCGTTGCTCACCCTTTCGAAGTCATTAAAACCCGGCTCCAATGGGTCACACCCTGACCTTTTATTAAAGATAAAACTGTTGGCTGACTCACCACCTTTGCATTTGCAAGATTAATGAGAGGTTAGGCCTCTTCTCTCACCCGGGATCTGCTGTGCTCTAATTAGGGGAACATATCCCAATTGCTATTACTAATAACTCTTCCTTTCCCTCCCTCCCTCTTCTGCTGAGACAACACTTCGGAGAGGCTCTTTGCTCAAACAAGAACTCGGAGGAAATGGATCCAGGTTTTAATTTATAAAAAACAACTTCTTTTTGGCCAGAAGAACAGAGGGGAAGGTGTCTTGGGGGTCTACCAGGTGAGCTGAGGTGACACAAGTCAATTCCTGTGGATCAGCCTGGATTTTTCTTACCCTCAGCAAGATCGTCTTTTTCTACCAAACCAAGGACAAATGCACCCACAGGACAAGCCAGGGTTGAGAAATTGAGCGATTGCCACCATTTTAACTGAGCCGGTTGTCAACTTGAAAAGCACCCGTGGCCTGCTCCCGAGTTGCCAGAGGTAAGGGAAATGGGAGCTGATGAAGCAGCATGGGAGCCAAAAACAGGAGCATATCCCAGACAGATCTTTCTCAAGGCTGTCTTCCAGGGTTACCTATAGTGGCAGAGGGGAGTGATCTCTACAACCCGCGAAATTGCTCCGTTGGTAAATGTGATTTATGACACACCCTGAGGGAAGGGGGTGAAACAGGGTCATAATTGGGCTGTAAATTACGTGGGACCAGAGTTGGCTTCACGGGTATGTGCCGACATGAAGCTCTTAATAAATAACTGGATTTCTTTTGAAACTTGGCTCAAGGCTCATGATTTAATTAGGGCATCTGTTGGAACCTCTGACACCCGTCCTTTTATGGGGTCATAAAGACCTTGGGATCTTGTTCCCAAGGTGCTTTTCCAGAAGGCCACTGGACTTTCTTGGTTTTTCCTTTGAAAATGTTTCACTTCTCATCCAAGAAGAAGCTTCTTGGATGAGAAGCAAAGTGTCTTTTGGAAAAGCATCTTGGGGATAACCATGAGCTGAGAATCTCTATAGATACCTTGAGATCTTGCATTGTGGTCCATTCCCCTACAAGGGCAGGCACAAAATCCCACCATTGCTTCAAGACTCATTGCCTACTCATTCTAAGGACTCATATTTATTTTACTGCATAAGGTATAATATATTTGCCAGAATTCTTGTTAACCTCATCCGTTTTCCCATAATAAATCCAGCTAAAGTGATCTTGAGAATTGAGCTTGGAAAAGAATTGCATTCTATGTTAAGCAGGCGCCCAGCGCTTGTCATCTTCAATGACGCCCCAAGCCAAAGTTAGATTTATTCTTCAAAGTCCTTTAGGGCAGGAGGAGAAGCAATGGGTGGAAGCTTTTCAGAAGCAGATCCAACCAGGAAATAAGGGGGAGTTTCCTGACAGTGTGAAAACAATTAATCACTTGAAGCCATTCCATTGATTAATTGTTTTCACTGTCAGGACATTCTGAAGTTGCCTCCTGAAGCTGTAGGTGCTCTATCGCTGAAGGTTCTCAAGAAAAGATTGGACAACCATTTGTATGGGATGGTGCAGGATCTCCTGATGTGGGCAGAGGACTGGATTAGCAGGCCTCCAAGGTCCCTTCCAGCCTTAGGATTCTATGAATAGTAGGTTGGTTGAATGGATGGATGGATGGATGAATGAGTGAGTGAGTGAATGAATGAATGTACAGAAGTCACTGGAAGTTTGCAAGAAAATATTGGACAATCATTTGTCTGGGATGGTATAAGTTCTCCTGCCTTGAGTAGAAGGTTGGGTTAGAAGACCTCCAAGGTCCCTTCCAGTTCTAGTATTTTATGAATGGATGGTTGGTTGGTTCGTTGGTTGGATGGTGGGTGGGTGAGTGAGTGAATGAATGAATGTCCAGAAGTCACTGGAGGTTTTCAAGAAAACATTGGACATCCATTTGTCTGGGATGGTATAAGTTCTGCTGCCTTGAGCAGAAGGCTGGACTGGAAGACATCCAAGGTCCCTTCCAGTCCTAGGATTCTATGAATGGATGGTTGGATGGGTGGGTGAGTGAATAAATGAATGAAGGTCCAGAAGTCTCTGGAAGTTTTCAAAA
Source organism: Thamnophis sirtalis (assembly GCF_051295495.1). Taxonomy (NCBI): domain Eukaryota; kingdom Metazoa; phylum Chordata; class Lepidosauria; order Squamata; family Natricidae; genus Thamnophis; species Thamnophis sirtalis. The sequence goes on from NW_028261382.1 coordinate 4,741,031, forward strand.
AAATATTGGACATCTAGTTGGGCTAGAAATCCTCCACGGTCCCTTCCAGCCCTAGGATTCTATGGATGGATGGTTGGTTGGATGGATGGATGGTTGGATGGGTGGTGAGTGAATGAGTGAATGAATGTCCAGAAGTCACTGCAAGTTTTCAAGAAAATATTGGCCAACCATTTGTCTAGGATGGTATACATTCCCCTGCCTTGAGTAGAAGGTTGGACTAGAAGATCTCTGAAGTCATTCCAGTCCTAAGATTCTATGACGTGGAATAAATATTGGATCTATGACATCTCCTCTGTCTCTTCTTCGGATTTCTCACAGTATTTCTTGGGACTGGTTCCATGAATGCTGAATCAACCACGACTCCCTCCCAAAGGTCCCCTTCAGATGAGCAGGCACAACCACAGGAGATTGTGTTCCTCCAAGATTGCTGCTTGTTAGAAGGTCCCGGGTGAGGCTTTTAACACCTGAGCATCCAGCAGGGATGTTCAAGCAATTTTTAGTATTTGCCAAAGGTTTATCTACAGGAGCAGAAGATGTTAGAAACATTTCTCCGCGGGAACCAAAGGCGGGGTGCAGATGAAAAGAGGGGAAGCACAGGAGGGGGACTCTAAATTCGATTATACTTCACGGTGTTGCATTTGGAGACCTTCAAAGGTTTGAGCATCGCAGCGGCGAGAACGATGTTTTGGCACGGCGGCTCAGCTCTCCCTCTTAAGATGAGAAGAATCAAAATGGTGGACTGTCCCTCTTTCTCTTCTCTCTGCACGGTGATGTGTTGGTCCATCAGACCTACTGATTCAGTTCCTCCACAGACGAATGATTGACTCTATCACCTGCACAGTGGAGAAATTCAATTTTTTTTTACTATTGGTTCTGTGGGTGTGGATTGGTGGCCGTGGCAGGGGAAGGGTGCCAAAATTCTTCCCTTGCAAAATCTCCATTCCCACCCCACTCGGGGGCCAGCCAGAAGTGGTATTTGCCAATTCTAAGAGCCGAGGTGGCGCAGTGGTTAAATGCAGCACTGCAGGCTATTTCAGCTGACTGCTAGATCAGCAGTTCAGCGGTTCAAATCTCACCGGCTCAGGGTTGACTCAGCCTTCATCCTTCCAAGGTGGGTAAAATGAGGACCCGGATTGTTGTTGGGGGCAATATGCTGACTCTGTAAACCCCTTAGAGAGGGCTGAAAGCCCTATGAAGCGGTATATAAGTCTACTGCTATTGCTATTGCTATTCTCTGAACTACTCAAAATTTCCGCTACCAGTTCTCTGAACTTCTCAAAATTTCCACTACTAGTTCTCCGAACTACTCAAAATTTCTGCTACCGGTTCTCCAGAACCTGCTGGATTTCACCCCTGCATAACTGCACCTCCATAACTGTCTGGTTTGGCTCTGCAACCAAACAAGACAAATATAGACTTCAATAGCTAATTAGAACTGTAGAAAAACCAATTGCTACCATGTTCCGTGAAAATAAGACAAGGTCTTATTTTATTTTGACCCCCGAAATAAGCACTTGGCCTTATTTTCAGGGAGGTCTTATTATTTTTGAGGTACACTGAGAGCATCTGCACCAAAGACAAAATTCCTTGTGTGTCCAATCACACTTGGCCAATAGAGAATTCTATTCTATTCTATCTGCTGATCTTTGCAGCTTTCCTTATTTCCCCTTATTGGCTACTTTGCTGCAAATATCCTGTTTCCCTACTTCTGATTCAAATCTACATTTTGGTTGACATCCAGATCAATTTGTATTTCCCGTTTGTCACCAATTGCCCCAAATTTGCCGTTCTGTGCAGCCAACACTTGGTGGTCTGGAATGTTTTTTCATCATCCCTAAACGGTGCCAATGGCTGCCTGGAAATTCTGGGAGTTGAAGTCCACCCTTCTTCAACTTTGCCAAAGGCCCCTCGCGCCAACTGTCCAGCCTTACGCCAGCGTCCTTACACATCTGGTAGATGTCAAACAGGGTTGGCTGACGTACAGTTTGGGAAAAGATTGAGCTGTGTTTGGCAGCCCTGCGCACTTTTCTGCAGAATTAAAAGGACAATGTTCCACATTTCAGCCAACTTCCCCTCCTTCCTGTTCAGTCTCACACCTGTTCATTTATCAGCTGTCCTGACGCTGTTACAGGTTGCTTGGTTCTGGCTTAACAGCTTTAGCAGAGATGTGTTCTGACTGAGGCTTTCGAGAGCCTGGAGCAAACCCTTTTTATTAATTCACTGTGAATTCTGCTCATTCACATCCAGCAAAGTCTTTCGAGGGAGGATTTACAGTCACAGACCTTATCTGGCTTGGAGAGCTGCCAGGCCGAGATCTGCAAAACTTGGCAAGGAGTCTTGGAGAGTCACGAACCAATGAAGCGAACTAATGGTCTCCTGCAAACTCCACTCCCCTTTCGCTCCTCTTTTATTTCCTCTGGGAGGGGCCATTCATCGTCCACCTGTGGCCTTACTCCAAGTCGACCCCTGTTCTTTAGCTGTTCCCTTCCTCTGGGAACTCTGCGCATGCACACACTGGGAACAGGCTCCAGCTGTTCCTCTGCCTCACTGATGTCTGACTCTGAAGGCAGCTGATAACTGGCATACGGCTCTGGCCCCCTCTCTGCCTCCGACACAGAGCCCTCATCAGAGCCTTCCCCAGACTCCAGGACTGGCTCATCTTCCTCCCCAATCTCCTCACTTTCCAAATCTGCTGCCAGCTCCCCTGGCCACTGACAGGCCTCAACACTGATAGATGTCAAACAGGATTGGCTGACTTACAGTTTGGAGAAGATGGAGCTGTCTTTGGCAGAGCTGCACACTTTTATTCAGAATTAAAAGGACAATTGTTCAGATTTCAGCCGAGGGGAGGGCTTCCCTCCTTCCTGCTCAGTCTCACACCTGTTCATTTATCAGCCATCCTGAAGCTGTTGCAAGTTGCTCGGTTATGGTTAACAGCTTTAGCAGAGATGAGGCACCTCCGTTCTTCCTCCCGATTGAATTAAAAATAATATCACCCCCCCTCCCACCCGCCTGGTTTTTTCCCCCCCTCTCTCCTCCGAAAGGATGCTCCGACAGGATGATCTCATTAAGAAATCTCAACGGGAACGAAGGGTAATTAATAGAAACCGATTCGTTGGAGAGCAATCTCGCGTTTACCTGCGAAAAAGAACCGGCCGCACACTGTTCAGTTTGCAACCATGGAGATGGAAATTCCACCGGGGTCATCTGTTAAGAGGTTTTTTTTTTTCCTGAACATGTGTGCGGGTACACACATACACACACACACACAGGATCATGCAGGCAATTCTTGATTTATTGTTCTGACCTAGGCTTCGCCCAAAAGCACGAAGCAGATTCCTGGTCCCACAAAACCTCTTTTATTAAACAAATGTGAATTCCCCTCATTCACACTCAGCCAAGGCCTGGCAAACAGTCTTTCAAAGGAATATTTATGACTACAGACCTTATCTAGCTTGGAAAGCTGCCATGTAAATAAATATTTTCCAAATGCGGTGCTGTGCAAGGAAAGACTCTGGGCACAGAGTCTCTGAGATTCACGGACAGATCTTCACACTCCTGAAATGACCAAACGGATGAATGCACTGTTTCCTGCAAAAGCCCACTTCCCTTTCGCTCCTCTTTTATGTCCTTATGGGAGGGGCCATCACCGTCCACCTGTGGCCTTGCTCCCAAGTCGACCCCTGTTCTTTAAACTGTTCCCTTCATCTGGCAACTCTGCCCATGCGCACACTGGGAACAGGCTCCAGCTGTTCATCTGCCTCACTGATGTCTGACTCCGAAGGTAGCTGATAACTGGCATACGGCTCTGGCCCCCTCTCTGCCTCCGACACAGAGCCCTCGTCAGAGCCTTCCCCAGACTCCCAACCAGCCCATGCCACTCCCCAACCTCCTCACTGTCTGACTCTGCTGCCAGCTCTTCTGGCTGCTGGTGGGCCACCACAAGTGTCTTCACCAGTAGGTCAATCCTTGAGAACGACTACACTACCCCGAACTAGCTCTTAAGGAATTGCTAGCACAAAACATCACACGTGACTTCCAAGCATTCCAAAGAATTCTTCTCTAAAAGAAGTTTCCAGAGACAATATTTATCCATCAGCATGAAGGATGGTATCTGACTCAATCAGAAGACCATGGACATCAGACCAGCCAAACTCACGGGTCAATTACAAGGAAGCCTGGCTGAGAAGTTCCATCTCGTTGCCTCTCCTTTCCATCTGGTTTAGGAGAATCCCATCAGTGACTCTGCCCGTCTTCGGAATTGCTTTCACTCTGGGGTAGTCTTTTTTTTGGGGGGAAAGAAATGTTATTTTTTGACCTTCCTGCCTTGGAGAGAGAGAGAGAGAGAGAAGAGAGAGAGAGGGAGGGAGGGAGGGAGGGAGGGAGGGAGGGAGGGAGGGAGAGAGAGAGAGAGCACAGCTCTGGGGTTTGAGGAATTCCCCCAATTCCAAGGGAATTCTCAGATTCCAAGGAGGGGAGGGATTGAATTAAAAAGAAAAAGAAAGACGGAACAGTGGATTAATTATACCCATGCTGTAAGCAAACGGCAACAAATCTTTATACATCAATTGGTGTTGCTCGGCAATATATTATGAGTCGTACTTACATCAAGTAATGTTGTGCATATAATAGATGGGGTCTCTTTGTGATGGATTACTCGGCCTCCCCCCATTTGAGTGTTAACTTCCTATTGGGATCACTCGCGCTCTCTCTCTTACTCTCTCTCTCTTTCACTCTCTCTCTTTCACTGTCGCTTTCTCTCTCTGTCTCTCTCTTTCTCTCTCTCTTTTTCACTATCTTTCTCCCTCCCTCTGTCCCTCTCCTTCTCCCTCTTTTTCTCTCTTCTCTCTCCTTTCTCTTTCCCTCCCTCCCTTCCTCTTTCTCTCTCTCTTTCTCTTCTTTTTCACTCCCTCCCTCTCCTTCTCTCTTTTACTCCCTCCTTCTCTCTTTCTCTCTCTTTCTCCCCCTTTCTCTTTCACTTTCATTTTCTCCCTCCTCTCTTTCTTTCCCTCTCTCTTCCTCCTCCCTCCCTCTCTTTTTATCTTTCTCTCTCTCTCTCTCCCTTTCTCCCTCCCTCTCTTTCTCTCTCTCTCTCCATTTCTCCCTCCCTCTCTTTCTCTTTCTTTCTCTCTCTTTCTCTCTCTTTCTTTCTCTCTTTCTCCCTCCCTCTCCCCCCTCTCTCCTCTCTTTCTCTCTCTCTCACACGCACATACACACTTGGGGTCATTTTGCATCAGGCATCCTTTTTCCTTTCTCGATTATCCAATTCAGAATGTGCAGCCCAGCCCAGAAGAGCCTGTAATTAACTCCAATGATCTTAACACTTCCAGACGGATTCATTCACTTGAGTGTCCTTGACTCCGAGCAAAGGTAAGCCACTTAAGCTGGCCCGTTTGCTAGGCAATGCCTGCGCTACTAAAATGTCAAGTGGTTGCTCGGAATTAGAGATAAGAAACAATATTTTGCTATGGAATAGTTTTATGCAATCTTCCGAAATGCTCCTATTTACTCCCAAAGTCTTTGCTGTTTCTTTATTCGGCGGACTGGTACGACTGCTCTTCTCCAGGGAGTCCGTCTTCCTTCTCCTTAGGTGGCCAAAGGATTTGAGTTTCCTCTTCAGGATCTGGCCTGGTTGATCTCCTCTAGGGACTGACTGGTTTAGTCAGTCTTTATCTAAATCAATTTATCTACCTATTTATCTACCTACATATTTTTCTAGGTTGTTGTTAGTTGCGAAGTCCTGTCCGACCTATCTTGACCCATGGACCATGTTCCTCCAGACCTTCCTGTCCTCTACCATCCTCTGGAGTCCATTGAAGCTCACGCCAACTGCTTCAGTGACTCCATCCAGCCTCCTCCTTCTCTGTCGTCCCTTTCTTCTTTTGCCCTCCATCTTTCCCTGCATGAGGCTCCTTCTCCAGGGAGTCCTTCATTCTCATTAAGTGGCCAAAGTATTTGAGTTTCCTCTTCAGGATCCGGCCTTCTAAAGAGCAGTCAGGGTTGATCTCCTCTAGGACTGACCAGTTGGATTACCTTGCAATCCAACAGACTCAATGCAGGAGTCTTCTCCAGTACCAGAGTTCAAAGGCCTCCATTCTTTGGCGCTCAGCCTTTCTTAGGGTCCAACTTTAAATGAGGACTCATATTGTTGGGGGGGCAAGAGGCTGACTCTGTAAACCATTTAGACAGGGCTGTAAAGCTCTGTGAAGCAGTATATAAGTCTAAGGGCTATTGCTAAGTGGGAAGGGAAGGAAGGTAGAGTGCAGTACTGCAGGCTACTTCAGCTCACTGCTAGCTGCAGTTCAGCAGTTCAAATCTCATCAGGCTCAAGGTTGACTCAGCCTTCCATCCTTCCGAGGTGGGTAAAATGAGGAGCCAAATCGTTGGGGGCAAGAGGCTGACTCTGCAAAACTGCTTAGAGAGGGCTGCAAAAGCACCGTGAAGAGGTATATAAGTCTAAGTGCTATTGCTATAACTATTAGATAACTTCTGTGAACTTCGAGAGAGGGTCTCCCTTCGCCCTCTGCCTGCCTACCAGACATTCCAAGCTGTGTTACTTCTCCATCCTCTGGAAAACAGCCCCTCCTTCCTTTGTAAGTCGCTCACCCTATACCTGGGCACGAGACGTATTTCGGATGGGAGGAGGAAGAGTCAATATTTGTTGTACCAATTTCATTCGCAAAAGTCAAAACTAATGTATTTGCAAACTCTGTGCTTCTTGTTCTTGTTCTTGTTCTTGTTCTTCTTCTTCTTGTTGTTGTTCTTCTTCTTCTTCTTCTTCTTCTTCTTCTTCTTCTTCTTCTTCTTGTTCTTCTTGTTCTTCTTGTTCTTCTTCTTGTTCTTCTTGTTCTTCTTCTTGTTCTTCTTGTTCTTTTTCTTCTTCTTCTTGTTTTTGTTCTTCTTGTTCTTGTTCTTCTTGTTCTTGTTCTTCTTGTTCTTGTTCTTCTTGTTCTTCTTCTTGTTTTTGTTCTTCTTCTTGTTGTTTTTGTTCTTCTTGTTGTTTTTGTTCTTCTTCTTGTTCTTCTTGTTTTGTTCTTCTTGTTCTTGTTCTTCTTGTTCTTCTTCTTGTTCTTCTTCTTGTTCTTCTTTGTTCTTCTTCTTGTTCTTCTTCTTCTTCTTCTTCTTCTTGTTTTTGTTCTTCTTCTTCTTCTTTTTCTTCTTGTTTTTGTTCTTCTTGTTCTTGTTCTTGTTCTTGTTCTTGTTCTTGTTGTTGTTGTTGTTGTTGTTGTTCTTCTTCTTCTTCTTCTTCTTCTTCTTCTTCTTCTTCTTCTTCTTCTTCTTCTTCTTCTTCTTCTTCTCCTTCTCCTTCTCCTTCTCCTTCTCCTTCTCCTCTGTAATTAGAATCTACTTCTCTGTCTGTTCGTCTGCCCTCACTGATGTCCGACTCTGAAGGCAGCTGATAACTGGCATGTGGTTCTGGCCTCCTCTCTGCCTCCGACACAGAGCCCTCATCAGAGCCTTCCCCAGACTCCAGGACTGGTCCCGGTTCCTCCCAACCCTCTCACTGTCCGAATCTGCTGCCAGCTTTGCTGATGGGCCACACACAACACTATTTCCACTGTTTCTAGTCCCCGTGACTGTACAAAATAATATGAGTCTTCACACTATATTTACTTCTGTAACTCAGAGAGCTGGAATAAGGGGCCAACTCAAAGTTAGTTCTATAACATTAAGCCCTGTGCATACCTGCTTATCAAGTCGCGCAGAGATAGTGGAGAAAATTGATGGCGTTTCTAAATCGGATTCCTGCGCAATCTGAGTTAACGGTATGTATGGAAAGCGGGGAAAGTGCCAACTTAGCATTACGTGATGCACTTTTGAAAATAGCCACGTCTCCACATTTTTTTTTTGAATTAGAAACCTCCTTCCACCCCCCCCCCTGTCCTCCAATCAATTTAGAAAATCAAGCCAACTCAATTTCCCAGGCCTAATTGGAATTTTTAGATCGGAGGCAGTTCGTGCCGTACCCCCCGTTCCAATTCTTGCAATGCATTCCTAACGTCAGAGGTTGGGGCTGGAGATTCTCCGCAGTTTGATTCAGGGATGGAGCAATTGGAGGAAATCAAGCAGGAAAAAAAATAAATGAATTCTCCAAGAAGTTTACAAGGACAGCACTTACGATGACGGATGTCTTGGTCCGATTAGTAGAAGCTTTTGCGATGCCCACAAGGGAAATCCAGTTGGAAAAAAAATATCAACAAAAAATGTCAACGCTCTTTCATTTCCTTTTGGAATAGAATAGTCCTTCCTTGGTTTCATTCCTAATTGCTAGAAGCTTCGCACCACTTCATTGGATGTCTATCTTTATTTACCTTAGTATCTCCAAGGATCCAGTTTGTCTTTCTTCTGCATTTTTCGAGTTTGGGCATCAGGACTCTTAACACTCAAGTGAATGACCTGCCAGTTTGCACTAATTGTGTCAAGAGCCGGGGAAAACAGGAGATTCAGGCAGTTCCAATGTGCAGAAAGATTTATTGCAAGCTCTCCACAAGAATCTGTCCAACTAGTGGCCAAGGGAAATGAGCGGGAGAGAAGAAAGGCATTCAAGGTGGGCTGGACTTGGATCTCTTGTGGGTGAGCAGGGATTCGTGACTTATGACACATTTGAACCCCGCCCCAGTGGTGGGATTCAAATAATTTAACAACCGGTTCTCTGCCCTCATGACCAGCGGGGTAGGCGTGGCTCAGTGGTTAAATGCAGCACTGCAGGCTACTTCAGCTGACTGCAGTTCTGCAGTTCGGCTGTTCAAATCTCAGCGGCTCAGGGTTGACTCAGCCTTCCATCCTTCCGAGGTGGGTAAAATGAGGACCCGGATTGTTGTTGGGGCAATATGCTGACTCTGTAAACCGCTTAGAGAGGGCTGAAAGCCCTATGAAGCGGTATATAAGTCTAACTGCTATTGCTATTGCTATGTAATTGAATGGGTGTGGTCAACTCAATGACAGTCATGTCGATGGGTGCTTGGCCTTAGCTGTTAGAATGTGATCAGGGTTAACCAGAGAGGCAGTTTCTGTAAGCAGGGCAACAAAGATTAGGCTAGAAACAACACCAGAATGTTTCCTTCCTGCCTTCCTTACAGGATTAGCCCTGTAAAGAGGGAAGAAACAAAAGGAGATTTCTTCCAACATCCGGTTCTCCAAACTGATTAGAAAGTTAACAAACAGTTCTCCTGAATATGTGCGAACCGGTTGAATCCCCTCCCTCAGGCTCAGCCTGGTCATCTCCCCCAATAGATGGATGGATGGATGAGAGATAGATGAGAGAGAGGGGGGAGAGACATATGTCAAGCACTGGGAAATCAGGAGATTCAAGCAGTTCAAATGAGTATAAAGATTCATTACATCCTTAACAAGAATCTGGCCAACTAACAGTCAAGAGAAATGAGCGGGAGATAAAAAAGGCATTCGAGATAGGCTGGACTTAGATGTTTTGTGGGTGCACAGGAACTGGTGACTTATGACACGTTTGACCCCCTCCCTCAAACTCAGCCTGGTCAGCTGAGCCCACAATTCCTTAATGTCTTTATTTCTCAACTCTACTGCAGTCCACTTGGGTTATAGCAAGAAGGGGAGGCTGGGGAAGGACGGAAGGATGGACGGTGTGCATCCACTCCCAAAGAGACAGGAAATTTGGGAGAGCTCTCTGGACGTCGACATTATTTCCCCAACGCATTTCTGTTTTTTTGTTTTTTGTTTTTGCTTAAATCA